>NC_079437.1:37903985-38064206 GCF_903798145.1 Danio aesculapii
AACATGTCCATCGGCTTTGAGGAGAAAAATTGACCATAGTTAAGACTTGCATAAGACTTTTCCAATTGCCCTTCTAGTGTTAGAGTTGGAGTTGACTCCAGCGCTGGAAAGGACTCTACTGTGTTCAAAATCTCTTTGTTGTTTACGGATTCTCCAGTCCTTTGTAGTGCATGGCAGTCGAGGGCACCTTATCAGTTGTGAGGAATTTGCACATTGATGTATTCCACAGTGCATCAGAGATGGATGTGTTGCAGAAATAACTTTTGATACATTTTTTTATCCTACATGCAACTGACTTTAGAAATATCTCATATTGACTTTATGTAATTATACTCTGTGCGAGCTGTGTTATTTAACAGTGCATGCGCGTATGCCCACTTTAAACTGCTGTTTATCACTACCACCCATTCTGGGGGTACTTTTACCATTCATTTTGCCATTGAGATTTTTCAAAAGTCTTCGCCTATGTATTTACTTGTGTAAACGTGTGTATATTTACTCAGTTTTTTTATTAATTTCACTAATATTATGGTAATATAATAATAGTAATATTAAAATGTTTAGATGATTTATTTATAATAAAGTTTGTAAAAATAATATTTTCAGCTTTTAGTACATGTATATTTATTATACAGTAGGAGAAACTTGCTTTGTTTACCAAATAAGTGGATCTAATTGGATTTGCATTGTAATTAAATAAAAGTATAAAAGATATAATTTTTTATGTCATATATTAAGTTTTTAGTTACGATACTCCTAAAATCATCCCGATTAAATGCACAGATTTTTTACAAATTCCTCAGCAGAAATATCAAAAATTGTCTGCAGATTCTGTCTGGCCAAGCCATGAACCCAACCAACCTACGAAGAGGAGAATAGCATTACAAACTTTGTAAAGCTAATAACAGTAATAAGTATGAAAATTGGACCAAAAGACAAAGGTAAGACTATATGTTTAACAGCTGTACTGAGGGAAAGAACAACAATCTTATGAAGAAGAAAAGACCCTTTAGCTGCTTTCTACGGGAAGGTACGGCTTGGCTTGCTTCGGTTTCATCTTTCTTGGCTTGGTTTCCATTTCCACTGCAGTTTAGTACAGCTTAAAATGGGTGGAATTATTGCTAGTTGTGCGGGCTTTGATGCTGTGACATTACCGTAAACGTGACACAACAAAATCTGCTAAAAACCAATTCAAAAAGATGCTAAACTAAAAAAAAAATCCTTAATTGCCTTAATTTTTAAGCTATATCAAATTAACCTTAAGAGTCCATTAATCTTATATTATGCTAAACTAACTTAAAACATCTTGCGTAACTGATAAAATTAAGTTAGAGCATGATTAACTTAGGTTTTAGGTCAGTGTAACTGATTAAACTGTGCTGTAAGGACTAATTGATCATATTTTTACAGTGTACCAATGCAAATGTTTTCCTGAGCAGTTGCTGATGTTGACTATTGAGATATAGCGGGTTTGGTGTCTCATGCATATGCAATAATGCTGGTAGACCAAACATTGATATACTTTTAAAGGCTCACTTGGAACCTCACTTGAGGTACTAAAAGGTACCAGGAAAAAATGCAGTGGAAAAGCACCTTTTAGATTCTGGACATATTGAGAATCGTGATTTTTAGTCTTCAAATGAGTAAATGATCTTAAAATTAGTCATTTAAAAGGTTTTGCCTTTTTATTATTTTTTTCTGCAATCTATTCAACTGAAAATATATCGGGAACTTGCAGTCTTTGCACACTTGATTCTTGTAATAATCAGGATTTTTGAACGAATCTCTTGAACAAAAGATCCAGCAACCAAAAAAATAAATAATAATAAATAAATAAATAAATAAATAAATAAATGAGAATAATGTTGTCAGCACCTTTTGCTATTTCAAAATGAAACTGATATACCCCTCATTAGGGCTGCACAATATTGGAAATTGCTGCCATTTTTTTACTGCGATATGAATACAATTTTAACAGATGACTTGAATATCTCTTTGTAAAGAATGCATAATTTTAGATTGATTGGGATGATTTTAAAGGGAGCATATTTGCATAAACTAAAAAGGGACAAGCAAAGTTAAATACAACAAAGCAAGTACACTCTCAGAAAAAAGGTACACGGTGGTACAAATAATGTTCCTTAAGATACAGTTTGTACCTTTGTAAAAGTTGTACCTTACATGGTACAGAAAAGACCTCTTATGATACTGCTCTGTGCCTTTTTCATGGGAACATTTGTGTAGTTTCATTTCAATTGTACCATAAAAGTTACAAAAGTGTTGGACAACTCCTTCTTTATTGCAATATCTATGAAAATAAATATTACTGGAAAGGCAAAGTGATTTTATAAATAATTTCCATATTAAAACATGAATCATCATTTAAAATCAAATGCTTAAAGAAACTCATAAACATTAATTATTAAGTTCTATAAAACAAAACAACTGGTAAAACAAAACTAGGTATTGTAAACTAAAAATTTAAAGCATTTTAATAAACGTTTGGTAAGCCCTTTTTGATAAATACATTTTCATTATTGATATCTTTCCACTACGCACATGAGCTACACTCTCAGAAATAAAGGTACGTGATCTGTCACTGGGGTGGTACCTTTTCAAATGATACACATTTGCACCTGAAGGGTCCATATTGGTACCCCAAAGGTACATATTTGTACCTAAAAATTTTAAGAGGAACACTTTTGTACTTTTTAGGTACTAACATGTACCCTTGAGGTATTAATATGGGCCTTTTAGGTACAACATTGTACCTTTTGAAAAGGTACCACCCCAGTGACCGCTCATGTACCTTTATTTCTGAGAGTGTAGCAAAAGTCCTGCATTCCATTTCTATTTTAAAATTAACTAAATTAAATGAACTTTTAGATGATTACAAAGGTATTATGTGAAAATTGGGAAAAAAATGTTTAAATTGGACATGGGAGAATGTATTTCTGTAACATTTTGTGAAAATTGTTGTGAAATGTTTAACAAAAAAAATAGGTCTTTTGATTTATGTTAAAGTATTTTTTTATTCTTTATTGTAAATGGAAAAGGTGCCTTCAGTTCCATATGTGTACCTTTTGAAAAGGTACCACCCCAGTGACAGCTCTTACCTTTATTTCTGAGAGCGTAGTCTTTGAAGGAACACATTTGGCACTGTTAAGGTACAGTGTCTTGTTACTGTAGTGGTACCTTCATGAATCAGATTTGTACCTTTTAATGAAGGTACAATGTTGTATCTGCAGGTTTTAAAAACCAAAGGTACATTCTGGTTTCCCATGGTACAAATCTTGTCCCTAAAGATACAAACTGCAATGGTACAAATGTGTTTCTTTGTCTTAAAGTGCAATTTTGTTTAATAGAAAGGTATTGCCCCAGTGATAAGGGTTTGTATCATCATTGGTACAACATTGTACCATTGGTTTTTTCTGAGAGTGTATAGAAATTAAATAAATAATGACTTGTGACTTTCTGGAGAGTGGAACAGTATTCAGCAACAGAAATGAAATTATTACTGTATAATGTAATAATAACACTTTTAATTGAGTAAATAATTATAGAAATGTACAATTAATCTTTAAGATACAAATGTTTAATTTTTTGAGCCCAAATGCATTAAATTATAGTTTGAAATGCTTCGTCACAGGCCTTACAAATGCAAGTAATTAACATTCACTCTAAGGTTTAAATTTGAAATTATGCCAATATGTTGTAAACTGTAATGTCTGATTAATTATAATCACAACTTGACTTTGCAGGTTCTGCGATTTGACTCTTGCACACTCGCACATTACAATATCGATACTGAAATTATATATTCTGCAGCCCTACTCCTCATTTTAAAAAAAGTTACTTTGAAAAGGCTGTTTTTAATATAGCATTTTGACAGTGACGCAATGTTGTTTGGTTAAAAAAAAAGACATGGTAGCTGCTCTCTCTAAGTGAAATGCAGATATAAATGTCCACTGTCAATGAACTTGTCAAAGTTTAATAGACTTCTTCAAATGGGGGTCATTTAGGATAAGATTATGTGAGTGCTTGAATCAAGATTGTGATCTTTGAACGATTAGTCCTGCAGCTCTAGTCCAAATAGTTTGATGGGAATATGCTACATGGCGCTTTCTATTGTTGTACATTAACTTTAATTGGCCATGGCTGGCTGAAAAATGTTTTCTGTTCAGATGCCTATCATGGAATGAATGCTGTGAAGCGGCATTTGTTTAATGAATAAATAGATTTGCAATTAGAGCCTATAGGCTAAAGAATGCGAGTTGAAGCCTGGAAAGCCTGTAATTATATCGCAATAAGCATCTCCTAGCTGCATTCTTCTGTGTTTGATGTGAAAAATAATTGCACTTTCGAGTTCAAAGCACACTATTACACCTTTATCAATTGGATTTATTTATTGCACATAATGCTTCTGTGAAGTCTCTTGCTAATTTTTTTTTTCATATTTGTTGCTGTTCATGTAAACACGTGAAGGCAGGTTAAACTTACTTAAGTGTTGAAAATACCTTGCTGAAGAGGCCAAGCAGCCTGTCTTGTTCACCAAGGCCTTTAAATCATGGCGTGTATTAGAGTGTGTGCTAATTACAAAAGAGCTTAACCTCTTTACGGAGGTGGACAATGTTTGCTTAGTTGGGTTGTTTTTGGACATTGTGTGTTTAACTCTGTCATGAAAATACTAAATATGCACTACACAAATACATTCTAATTCAGAATGTTTGTCTTGTTTTTTTGTAAAAGCACACATTCTGTAAAATATTCAACATTTTGGGAAATAACTTCAACAATAATAAATTAAGTTGCTTTTATCTGTTTGCATATTTTGCCTCAACTTATTATTAAAAATGGTAGCACTCAAATAATATTTCAAATGTTAACAATGCATTAGCTAACATGAACTAATGATCTGCAGTTGAAAAAAGTACATTGTCTTTTGAAATGATGCATGATTGTTCAATAAGTGTGAGGCACAGGTTAACCAGTTCAAAGTAATTCATATGTATTATTCAAAAACTCAACGAAGTAAAATATTTGATTCTATTTCCCCTATCTGTGACAGATTTAAAATAGAAGATGGTTCTTTATCGCACATATTTTGGTTTTGTCTTAAACTCTTTAACCCTCTACAGCATGCATTATGATAAATCTATTAAAAAAATATTCTATTAAATATTCTTTAAAAAAATTATTTTCTTAAAATGGCTTAACTTGAAGTGCTGTAAAAAAATAAATTGGAACAATTTATTAATTTATGATATGTTGCCATATGACAACAACGTCCAATAGTGGATCTAACTTAGAAATTTAAAACTTTCCTTAATTAAATAATTAATAATTTAGTTGTTTTGAAATGATTTAATTGGTGTTGCAGTATTATAAGCTTTAACACAGATCTTATAAATGACACCTTATACACATTTACAACAACTGATATTCCAACAGCTTTCATTCATTCCATTCTTTTTTGCTGACTATTATTAAAAACAAGCATAATATTCTATTATCATGTATACAACATACAGTAAATATAAATATTTTCTCCAGTAAATATTATAACAAATAAATAACAAGTCTAATATATTCAGATGCATCAGAATAATGTAGCTACTAACAATGTTTATATATTATACTATATACTATACTACACCTGTTTATCTGCCTCAGAGCTAACTTACTTGAATTGTCTCCATCACTCCTCTTATCAAATGTCCAGTCTGCATCATTCTCATGGTCACTAAAACCCATCTCATCCTCACTTTCATCTACAGAAAGAGCCAGTTCTGTCCTTTTCTTCTTTCACTTATTACAGAACATGGTTGCGCTCGCTAATACACCGTTCCCTGTGTTTATATCTATAAAGTAGTATTGCCATTAAAGCTAGATTTTATCCATAATGCAAATTCCATTAACATATGACTAATCAACATTATATTACTAGTGTTCATGTTGTTATTGTTACAACTTAAAAGATCACAGCTGACCTTGTTAGCTAGCTAACCCATTGCAATATTGCACGTTCCACTATTGCACAGTGTTGCCATTTGGCAACACATACATTTGATCAATTTACAAAAAGCTATGCCATCATAACTTACTGGACGTGATGTTTCAGATTTTTTTGTGGATCTGACATAATTTGATCCTTTTTATTGACGTTTACATTTGCTCTCAAAATAAATACAAGTCTGTCAGAAATCGTGCTACAGAAAAACACTGCAGGTCATGTGACTTAACCAAAGCACATCATTGGCTACTTTCTCTTTCCAACAAAAAAAAAAAAATGTTGTTCTTAAAGAAACAGTCGCAGGGAAATGAAATATAATAATAATAATAATAATAATAAATATATAATAATAAATATCATGTTGCCACGTGGCAACACCATGTGGTAGAGGGATAATTTCTGGAAGTACAGTGGATATAAAAAGTGTACAGGATTGGGCGATGTCGACCAATTTGGCAAATCTCTACGATGTCTAATGTGAAACATCATGACGGACGATGGCATCGTCATCATAGGCAACGGTGAATTGATTATTAAAAATAATGAATTAATTAATGACAAATTAATTATTTAGCCTACCGTTTCAACTACTGACCCGAATGGTCTTTGTTTTACCCATAACCAAATCACAAATAAATAAAGATAAGTTACACACAAAATATCACCTGCCAATCACTTTTTCCGCAGGACTCTGGCATGAATAGGCAGAGTGATCAGTGTGGTTATAATGGCGTTGACAAATTTAAAGGTAAAAAGGTGCACAACCAACAGGAACCAACCAGCAGTATCTGAGGTTTTCGCTAAAATTACTAAGTCAAGCGTGAAAGCGAAAGATTGAAGCAGTGTACTGACCCGCTGACTGCCTGGAGCTCAGTCTGTGTGTGTGTGTGTGGTCACGTGATGTACGTATACAGCGGTATAGTGTGGATGGAGGGCTGTTCAGAAACGCTAGGTGAAACGACGGTGTAGATGTGGATCGTTTTCGTTCTAAAATGTCATTTCAAATCTAAGACGTATTAGTGTAAACGGGGCCTGAGTGTGTATATTTTGCAAGCAGGTTTGCGACGGGGGCGGGGCAATGGATCAGCATCGTGATGTCTATCAGCCATTGATGGCATCGTCTATCGACCCAACTCTAATCTACACAGCCCTGTTAAAATGCAAGGTTTCTGTGTTGTAAAAAAATGAAACTACAGTCAATCATTTTAAAATTTTTCCACTTTTAATGTAAGCTATAACCTGTACAATTGCATAAAAACAAACTCAAATCTTTTACGTGTGGGGAACTAAAAATAAAAAACTTAAATAATGTGGTTGCATAAGTGTACACACCCTCTTATAACTGAAGGTAATGTATGAATGTGTTCAAAATTAAACAATCACATTCAAACTCATTTTAAATAGGAGTCCGTACACACCTGTCATCATTTAAAGTGCCTTCGATTAACCCAGAATAACTGTTCTAGTAGTCGTTTCCTGACATTTTCCTAGTTGCATCTTACAGCAAAATCCATGATCCACAGAGAGCTTCCAAAGCATCAGAGGAATCTCATTGTTAGAAGGTATCAGTCTGGAGAAGGGTACACAATTTTTTTCAAGTCATTGGATATATTATGCTAGACGCAGTGGCGCAGTAGTTAGTGCTGTCACCTCACAGCAAGGTCACCGGTTCGAACCTCAGCTGGGTCAGTTGGTGTTTCTGTGTGGAGTTTGCATGTTCTCCCTGCGTTCGCGTGGGTTTCCTCCGGGTGCTCTGGTTTTCCCCACACTCCAAAGACATGTTGTACAGGTGAATTGGGTAGGCTAAATTGTCCGTAGTGTTTGAGTGAGAAGGAGTGTGTGTGGATGTTTCCCAGAGATGGGTTGCGGCTGGAAGGGCATCCGCTGCGTAAAAACGTGCTGGATAAGTTGGCGGTTAATTCCGCTGTGGCGACCCCAGATTAATAAAGGGACTAAGCTGAAAAGAAAATGAATGAATGAATGGATATATTATGGAACACAGTGAAGACCGTCATCATCGAGTGAAGAAAATATGGAGCAACAGTTTCATTATCAAAAACTGGACATTACTCCAATGCTAATGAAAAGACTAAAAGAAAACTGATCAGGGAGGCTTCTAAGAGGTCTACAGCAACATTAAAAGAGTTGCAGGAATTTCTGGCAAGTACTGGCTGTGTAATACATGTGACACCAATCTCCCGTGTTCTTCATTAGTCTGGGCTTTGGGCCCCCTTCACAAACTCCACTGGTCAGGGTATTATAGATATACGTTTTATTTCAACAAAGTTATAAAATTGCAAAAATTAAAAAAGGTCAAAATGATCACCTCAGTTGTTCTAGTGTTAATAATAACCATGAGATCTAGCTAAATAAACATTGTAAATTTTGATTTCACACTGGAGTTCACCACAGTAGTTGGCTGTAGCCTAAGAGGATGTTAGATTAGATTAGATTATATTCAACTTTATTGTCATTACACATGTACAGGTACAAAGCAACGAAATGCAGTTTCAGTCTAACCAGCAGTGCAATAGCAGCAAGTGCAGGATACAGGTATAAGTTATAAAGTGCAGTTATAGAAAAACTATGGTGATATTTACAGATGGATGTACTATGAACATTATATACAGGTTGTATTAGCTATGAACAGAGATTTACAATAAATGAATATATGTACAGGATGCTATTAATAATCAGAAGTGTGCAGATAGATAAACATAATTACAAATGTGCATGTACAGTGGGTATGTACAATTCAATTCAATTCACCTTTATTTGTATAGCGCTTATACAATGTAGATTGTGTCAAAGCAGCTTGACATAAAAGGTCATAGTAAATAGGAACAGTGTAATTCAGTTTGTAGTGTTTAAGTTGAGTTCAGTTTAGCTCAGTTCAGTGTGGTTTAATAATCACTACTGAGAGTCCAAATACTGAAGAGCAAATCCAACGATGCGCAGCTCTATAGATCCTGAACCATGCAAGCCAGTGGCGACAGCGGAGAGGGAAAAAAAACTTCACTAATGGCGAAAGTGAAGAAAAAAAAAACCTTGAGAGAAACCAGGCTCAGTTGGGCATGACCATTTTAATTTCTCCGCTGGCCAAACGTCTTGTGCAGAGCTGCAGTCTCAGTGGCGGAGGCTGGAAGCTGGCCTCAGCGAAGACTCGTCTGTCTCTGGAGCGTCACAGGAATCAGTCTCATGTTCTCCACTCTTCCATGACCATCACAGTAGCTGCTCAGGATACGGCCTGGTCCAGGATATGGAAACCTTGGGATCATCTCGTCGTTGGTCTTGGATTGAATCAGTGACTCTGCATAGTCTGAGGGCCTTGGGAAGAGTATCCCCAGGTGGAAATGGAGAATAAAGAAGATAATTAGCGTAGCTGCTGTTCATAGTGTATATAAACAAGATGCAGAACCTGTGTAGAAGCCCACTAAGTGGTGCACTAAGTGTATGCTTTACTAAACAGATAGGTCTTTAATCTAGTACAGTTTAAATAAGTGAATCAGTGCAATGTAGTGCAATGAATATGTGCAAATTTAAATGTGCAAATGTTAAACAGTGCAGTGATTGTGAGGAGTATAAGTTAGAGGAGTGTGGGGGGTGAATTGGGGGGGGGCAAAAGATGCGGTGCTGGGATATTTTTGTAAAAATGTTTGGGATTCTACAGGGTGAAATCTCAATATCCAGTTGATTTTTAACCCCGGGTATCAGTTTGAAATGTGAATTAAAATTACTCAGAATTTTGTGGGTTTACAATGAAATGGGTAACCTTTTAGAGTGGACAAATATAATGATCTTTGTATTGTGTATTTTAAAGCCATGGAAAAGATGATTTTCAGTGAATTAGCCAAGAAGACCTTCAGGCTTGAAAAACATGAGGGTGAGTAAATGACCATTGTTTTGATGATAACTTTAAAATCTGCTTATAATGCAGATGTATTCTTTTACTTTAGGCTTTTTGATTTCTTGACCTGAAGACACACAAATGCTTAGATGCAACATACAGCAGTCTCCTCTTGTATGTAAAATGCTCACTCTTTGATTTTCTTCCCCCCTTTTTCTTTCTTTCTCCATATAGCTGCAGTCAAAGTGAGTCTACATGGGGGGTCAGGAGCCACAGCTGATCACAGAGGTGCAGGAGGACGCCTGCAGCAGGGGTAATACATAATGCGGGTCATTGCTCTGAGGTGACATTTATCACATGCTGTGCAATGATCTCCTTTTTGAATATGAGAGCGAGCAAGCGCCTCAGTCACACAAGTATGGTAATGCGTCCAATATGATCCACTTATTTCCCAAAGCAGAACCGAATCCAACATGGCTGACTCGTGCTTCCCTTGAAAGCATTGATTTGACATGGCAGAGCGGCGCAAAGCCCGGTGAATGGATCATGCTTAAACACACGTCTGGCAGCTCTGTTTGGCTATGCAGAAAAACGAGCGTACAGCGTTTTCTTTTGTAAGAGTCAGGGGAATGGTTGTTTCTGTACATGTACGAGGCCCAGAGCGCAGGCTCTGTTCTCAGCTAAATCTCCCATACAGACCAAAACTTTCCAAATCGGTTGTGATGGATTAAGTCGTTCCAGGCGGATCCGACACCGTTTAGCGCTTGGCAATGCGTAGCGGTCATTTTGATGATTAACGCTGGATTTTTATTATTTTTTTTTTACATCCCAAGGGAAATGGGAGATATTTCGCAAGTGACCCTCTGACGGATCACACATCAAAACTCTTCTTTTTTTTCTGCTCTCCCAGCACTTCAGCCTGCATTGTTAATATTATAATGCCAAAAATGATCCATTCTAGTATATATGTAGGCCACTGTACCCTGAAGCCTAAGTGATAATAAGATTTTACCGACTAACCTGTGCGTTGTAGATATGAGATGTTCAATCATCTTGAAGTTGCTCTATTTAATAATCCATCTGCCAATTAAGCCAGTCAGTGGTGTTCAGGCCCACAAAAGGTTAATAAGCCTCAGCTGCAGTGTGGTTATCCTGGGTAAATGTCACTTAGATGAGGGGCATGCGGGGTCAAGATCTCCCTCCAGATCTAAATTTAATCACACCGCGTGTCCACTGGCCTCCTCTTCACCCTAATTAGTGGCTGGCCTGAGCCGAAGCGTGCGATTGGGTTCTCTTCACCCCCTTCACACGCCTCGCACACGTGACCGGCTAACAAACCAGCGCTCAAAGTCAAGCGCAAAGCTACCGGTGCCTTAATTGCCTGTTCGGGCCGAGGGTGTCGGGATCCTCGGAGGTTGTGAGATCATCAGTGGGGTTTAGAAGCATATGAGGTGGTAAATCTTGTAAGTCGTTGTGTTAGAGGTTTGTTTAGTTTGAAATTCGTGGTCGGACTCGCTGGGCTAACTTCATTAAGGACTTTGTCTGAGTAGTTAACGCCGAGACCGAGGGTTAATTCTGCCATATTGTTTGTTTGCTAGGAAGACGATGCGGCTGCCGCCGCCGTCGAGTGTATTTGTGCCTCAGTACTTTCTATATGTGGTCCAAACAGATGGAGCGCATTCGCTGAAGTATTTAATTTCCAATATTAATATAAATTAGAGGCAAAATGGGTAATCATTCTCCTGCCCTACAGAAATGATTAACATAATTCGGATAAATAACCAGATGGCAGAATCACAGAATTGAGGTGGATTTATCTTAATTAATATCTCAAATCTTCTTGGAGAAAGGTAAATGACTCCACTGGGGCTGGAGATGTGTGTTTATCTGTGAACCTCTCTTAAAGCAGGCCGCGTAGTGGCTGCTGGCAGAAATGAACACACTTTTTTCTTAAATGGATGAGACTTGACACAAACACTCATACAGATTTTCTCGTTCTCCATCTCCGCCTCCATCCACAGTTTTCTAAGCCACACAGCAGTGTCTGTTGAATCGTTACAGCCTTATGGAAAGGAGATTTAGTGGAAGAAAAGTGCTGTGGAAACTTGCTCAGTAATCGCTGGCTTGTGCATACAGGTATATTAGAAGCTAAATCGCCTCTCTGTGCTTCAAATTGCCGTCTTTATCCTATTGGATGTTCTCTTCCAACTCATGTACGGCAACTTTCAGCACTTCCAGGCGGATATGAAATTCCTTTATTCCGTCTCATTCAAGCTCGTTATTCAAAATGTTAATCATCTTACGTTCAAACCGCACAATAGAGGCTAAATAAATTGATGTATTGGCGTATTTTTAAAATTAATTCATTTGGTTTCCTACTGTGTTGCATAATTATACTTAAGTGTTTAATTACATATTTAAATGGGGCCTTCAATTACTCTGGCTTAATAAAATATCATTAGCGTGTCTCCCAAGTTATAAGCTTCGGAGACGTATATTAGTCTAGCAGTCTAAAAAATATTTGATTATGGACAGGCAGGGGTTTGGCAATAACCCAGGCCCAATCTACAGTGAATCTCTGTTAACATAGAAGCCGCTGCTCACATCAAAAATTGACATCGGAGTTAACAAACAATGTGAAATTTACATATTAATTAGCACTGGGCACTGTGGGCTGAATATGAATATCCGCTCTCGGTCTCTGTGAAGTGTCTGTGTGCAGTCACACTGCCGCCGTGTGGAGGTGAGTTCAGGATTTAATGGAGACAATACCCTGCTTCACCTCCGCTTTCATTAACCAGCATCTGCACTCAAATTATCCAGCTTCATATCGTGTGTGTGTGTGTGTGTGTGTGTGTGTGTAAATAACTATTACCCACAGGTGTAACCACATATACGTTTAGAAATTTAAAGGGATAGTTCAACCCAAAAGTAAAATTCGCCATTTACTCACCCTCATATAACCCATATGATATTTCTTGTTTTTCTGATGGACACAAAACAAGATATCTTGAAGAATGTTGGATACCGGAATCCATACTAGTTGTCAATTGTTACAGGTTTCCAGCTTCAAAATATCTTCAATGTTCTTCAGAAGAGAGACATTTTAAATGTATAACAAGTTGAGGATGAGTAAAACAGAATAAGAATAACAGAAAACCGGATGAGTGACAGAATATTCATTTTTGGTTGATCTCTTTATGTTTTGTTTTGTATACTTTTTATATATAAAGAAAATGATTATAACGCTATACATTCTACAAAATATAGAATTAAACAACATGGCATGGCCTTAATTATTATGTCTGCATATTTAGTAGTAAGAGAAAAATTTGTAAAACATAATTTTATAAAATAAAGTGTTTTCCTGCTGGTATGTATTTATACTTCTAAATAAAGTGTGTGCTTAACATTCCTGTCATGTTCGGGTCAAACCTGTCCAGTTTACAACTTAAAACACTCATAAATATTGTGTTTTACATCTGATAGCCTCAAGGCCTTATGATATCCTCCACACAATGCACTTGAACATATAAATGTTATGATCATCTCTTTCATTGAATTTTGAGTGTTTTATTTAACCTTGTTACACCTGTGGTGTTCCCGGTCAAAAGTGACCGCCTTAGGAAACGAATGGATATCCAGACTATATTCATCCATCAGACAAATCATCCCCATACACAACACCCCAACTCACTCACTCACATTTCAGCGTGAACAATGCCTTTTTATACCCGTTTTGTCACTTTATTGGCTAGTTCAGTTTTAAGTTCAGTCGTAATGGCATGGCACCCAACCCCACCCATAAACACAACTGTCATTGGGGATAAGCAAATCGTACTAAATTGTATGTATGAGATTGGACAAATTAACCACTAAATCAATAAGTTAGGAATTGCCATGAGATAGCATTGTATCCTCCAATGTAAATCGACTTTGTGATAAAACAATGTATCATATCTTCACACAGACTAGACAGGTATCAATTATGTGAACCCATCTGTGTGTGTCACTGTGTTTCTTTCTTTCTTTCTTTCTTTCTTTCTTTCTTTCTTTCTTTCTTTCTTTCTTTCTTTCTTTCTTTCTTTCTTTCTTTCTTTCTTTCAGCCAATCTCAAGGTCTAGCAGGAGCACTATTAGCTTAGCTTAGCAACAATTATTTTATTGGAATAAACCCTTTACATCTCACTCAAAAATGAAATAAGTATAACTAGTGCTAGTTCTGTGTCCATGTCCTCAGTCACTATTCCCTATATTAATTTAGTCCAATTGAAGGACTGAATGAAAATTCAAGCACTCCGTACACAGGAAAGTATACCATTTAATTTGTGCTTTGCTGTTTGATAAATCATTTAGATGGATTAAAATTTAAATTTCTTTGGTCGACCCTACAAGTTATTTTAGCGAGCTGTCTATTAGTAATGAAACAAAGTACTTTGATTTCTGTCATCTATTGTTCATTTTGTAATACATTTTCAGTGCCTGTTTGTATTTTCACTGCAGTTATTTTATGGCCAATTCTTTAAATTCATGTTAAACATTACTTTGAAACATTGTTCAAAGCTAAAGAATGTTGAATTAAAATTTGGTGGAGAAAAATGTTTTTTTTTTGTGCTAATATAAGAGCAGTTATAACAGACCGGTCAATTTTGACCGGGAACACTAAAGTAAGGGATGGGATCTGAACACGACACGAGGGTTAAACAATATGTATTTTTCCTTTGATTTTGAAATTTTCGTGACTATAGACTGAAGTAGTACATGATGTCACCATTTTAGTTTAAAATAAATTATTTGTTATTACTCAGAATCTGAGTAATCTAAAGAAAGAAAGAAAAATCTAAACAACTTTTTTAGCTGATTATCTTTTTTTTATCTTGTTGTTATATACATAAACAAAAATGCATGGCTTCAGTCCCTACTTTTCAACATTTTCTGATGAAAGTTGAGTCACTGCTCAAATCTTTCCATATCTGTAACCACAAAAAATGTGTCAGATTTTTTATACTATATGAAGAACTATTGTCTATTGACTCTGATGTGATTTAGATAGCTTTCCATCAATGCTCTTAATTGATTTATTTTCATACATGTTTATACAATTGTAATTTACTTACCCCTTTTTTGTTTTGTTAGTCTTTTTTTTCTATGTAGCTATGTAGCTATGTAACTCCTCATTGTAGTTGTATACCAAGGCAGCAAAGAATTTTGTCCCAGACTAGGCATTAATCTGGCACAGCAGGCAATCATTCGGCTTTGCTATCCACCATGTTGGCCCTGGTTTGGCAGAGGGGCCACCTTCTTTAAGGCGGCACACGATACTTGTATATACAATACTTGAAATGTATAGTATTGAAATATATACAATACTTGAAATGTAGTATTTGGCCCAGATGTTAATAACTGATAAGTGGGCCATGGAAGTTTGGCCTATCTTGATCCACTTTTAAAATACATTTTTATTATTTAAAAATTAATTAAAAAAATATCTACCAATCAGTTTGCTTTGAGAAAAAGCACGCCAATAGCACACGTAAAGCACAATGCTTTATCGGTTTATCAATTTCATTGCAGTCGTGACACACCAACATGGCCCACAACACACCTGGCACAGTTCAGGGTTAATACCTTGGCTGAGACTTGGCCCAGATAGGGTCCATGTTTGGCCCTTCATTGCGGCCATAATTCATTGCGGCATTGTGGGCCAAGCAAAAGCTAATTGTTTGGGCCAGAGCTGGGCAAAAGGAATTTTTGTTTTGTGGGTATTTTCATTCATCAAAAAAAACAAAAAAAACATGATGTCACCATTTTCACAAATGAGCGCTTTTGTACTTCACACTGAAACAATAATAGTATTGTTTTTAACAACTTGCACTTAGAAACTTGTTTGCATTTGAAGGCCCCCAAACAGATGATGTCCAATTTTAGTTGAAATGTGTAGTGTAAATGCCCTACTTATATGTTCCAGAGGTGTGCATACAATATAGGCTTACTACATCCAATATGTTGGCATTGTCATGTGTCCTGTGATGTCAGCTATAATGCTGTTCCTCAACATTGACAAAAATGATCTAAGTGTAACAGTTGTGTAAAATACACTGAGTATTTTTTTGCTAGCTGTTTTTTGAATATTGCATTATCTGATGTACTATTTCATTAACAGCTTTAAGCATACTGTGAGGCATGTAGGCATAAACTCATAGTCCCTGAATAAAATGTCTGCCAAAATAAAGTCCTTTGAAATTTAGGATTATTGAGTTCAACAAGCAATGATTGATTTTTTTAGACCTTCAATTCTCTCAACTAATCATGCAGCTTTCCTCTAGCAGTCGACAACAAACTCGCAGCAATGCAGGCTTTGTCATTCAGGCAGTATTGCGATCATGAAATCTCATGGCAGCATGCAGGGAGAAAGACCTTGCCCTCTGCTCTCCTAATATTCACTAATATTCATTTAATTTATCACCCTCAAAGGTGCACAGAACTGTTGATTAATTTCCCCAGTTCTGGTGCAGAATGCTTATTAAACTGATTACAGCGGTTCCCACATATCTACACGTCTTTTCCTATGTTTAACATCTACTTGTAGTAGACAGTGAGGTCCTAGCAATGGCTCCTGGGCAAATTGTTATAATTAGAATGCAGATCAATTGGGGAAAGCAGGTAATTTACCTTTAGGGAAGGAAGTCTAATTATTGCCTTTGAAAAGCTAATTTAGCGTCAAACACTTCAGGTGTCTTTTCTCCCTTCTTCGGGAAGAGGGGGAAATCAGTCCAGGAGCATCCCGGGAGTTCTGCGCTCTCCTTTGTCTCCGGTTGATCAAGGAAAGCCGAGAAGCCTTTTGCAGAGCGAGGCCTGTTCTTCCTCATCTCCCTCTCCATCTAGCTGTGAACCAGATCTGAGATGGGAGAAGGACTCGTCGCCTCTCAGTTAAATGCTCCTAGCAGGTAAGGCCGTACCTGACAGATGGTGTTTGTGAGTGACGCCTGTTCCCAGTCGATGGAAGGCCCCAGGAAACTCTGGAGGAACGTCTCCACAGAGCGGCCCTCACAGCCCGATGGCATATGCTCTGCAGTGGCCTACACCTGCTGAAGGATGGCGCTCACACCCACGTCCCTGAGCGGCCCAGCCAAGCCGGGGTGTTAATCAAAGCTCAGCCCCTCGCTCAGATTGGTAAATAAAACCGGATACGCTGCTGCGGGAGGGGCTGCCACCTGGAGAAACATCTGCACGAAGTCTGCTCTTATTCGGTGGTGATTCTCACTTGAATGCAAGCAGCCGAATTGCAAAATTGGCCAATCTGCAGATTGGAAGGTCACCAAGACGTCCTCAGCTGAAACAGTAAAGAATGCTCCAACTGTCTGCGGTTGGCCATGTCCAACTGGAAAGCGTCGAGGTGACAACACAGAAAGTGCCGATTAGGCCCTGCTCGCCTGAGCCCGAGCCAATTCGGCAGTCTATGAAACCCTAGGCAAGGGAGTGCGATCTGGCGCTCTGTCACAGACTGAGTCGTGCCGTTTCCAGCTCCAGACCCACTCCACTTTCCAAACCTTCTCCATCTCGGCAGATCTTGGCCGTCTTCAGTCCCCGCGGGCCGCTGGAAATATAATATGCCTTGTCTGGGTGTGTGCGTGCGTGTGTTTTGCGCCTCTCCCGAAGACAAATACGGCCTGCCTTCTTCATGCTATAACAGCCATTACTTAATTGTGCCGGATTTTCCGAGCAGAGTGTTGCTTTAATTAAGCAGCTAATTGCAATGTAGTTCTTGATTAGCTTTGGGGGATGGGAGCGTTCAGGCAGCCTGATATGTTGTGCACACTTCAGAATCATTTACAGAAATTGAAGCTAATTTCGCTCTCTGTGTCTATTGCTGCATTAATTTAATTTGGGTTGCTTTTAGCTCATTAACACTTCTAATTAATACGTTGACATCACCATTAAGATGTCTCTTTGAAATTGCCGTCTCCAGATAATCAGGATGGAGGAGGCTGACGGATGGCACCAGAGCCCGAGCTGAGGAGGAGATGTTTGGGAAGGACAGGGGACTCCCCCTCACGCTTGCTTGTAAATCAGCGACAGCGCACCATCATGGACTCTAATAGGGCTTTGTGGCAGGCAGCAGAATTGGAAATGAAAGGCAAGTTGATTGTTTTAGATTTGACGAAGGTTACAGTGTGTAGAGGTGTTTTTGTGGTGGAGATGGCTGCGCTTGGGGTTGCCGGTACGGGCCAGATGCTGTACACAGCTGAATCTCACGCTTGACTGGCTTTGTGTTTGGGTTTGTCACTTTAATGAGCAGAATTTAGTGACTGTGGGAGTATAATCCTCAGGGTGAGGCTGCTATCCAGTTCATCACACTGTCATCACTTCCCGCTCTCTCCACGCTCCACACTCATTTCCACAGCCTTGGATCAAATAAATTTAGCTATGTATTTGTATTTAATTTTCAATGCTCAAATATCTGTAAATGTTTGCTCGGTAAAGAAGCCCCTTTAGCTGTGAGGAAACCCATTCGCTTTTTTTTTCCGGCTCCCATGGAGGCCTGGCCTTCAGAGGAATTATAGGAGTTCGCCAATGACTATTTAATTAAAATCTGCCGGAGATTATATTATAGAACGTGAACTTGTCACCCTCAACCCTCAGATGTGAAATTAAGTAGCTGTCAAATGCTGGGGTTTGTGACTGTGAGTGCTAGGCAGACATTTTATAAACAAAGAGTGTGGTAAATTTAGTGACATTTCTGGGCAGTCCATTTCATTTAGGACTGTGTATTGGCAAGAATCTGGCAATGCCGTACATATTGTATCTTGATGGTGTTTTTATATATAGCACCACCATATATGTACACAAAAATTGATAAAAAAAATGATATCAGCACAAGTGTTTTCATTTAACAATTTCTATAATGTCCGTCACATTCACATACGAGCATCGATTTTTGTTCATTCCAAATAAAAGAAACATCCACTTTACTATGATCAATATCTTGTTTTTGAAGTCCGTTAAAATTTCGTAATGTCCACTGAAAATGAAGAGAGGGTAAGGAATACCTAAAAACTCCTCCCCTTTAAAAAATGGCCAATAGAATTTTGTTTTTCACACCTTGGCTAGAGGCCTTGAGCTCTGTAAAGCTACATTTGAACAGATTAGAGAGCATTTGCTTGGACAGGAAAATCTGATGGGAAAACGAAGATATATAAACTCATGTCATCAAAAGAGTTGATCATACTGGTGGAAGTTACATATTTTGTCATTTTATGGGCACATAGCAATATAAATGACCATAGATAACCTTAAAACTGACAAATTCTGGTATCACTTTATTTTGATGGTCCATTTGAGTATTAGTAGACTGTCTGCTTAATATATGTTGATACTGCTCCTTCAACAGACATTTAACTGACTATAAGAAACTTTGCAAGTACATGTCAACTCACACTTACCCTAACCCCAACCTAACAGCCTACTTATAATCCAATTAGAATTAGTTGGCATGTAGATGCAATGTAACTTAATTCAACAAACTGACCAACAAAATAAAGTGTGACCAAAATTCTTTATAAAGCCCCAAAAATTCTGTTTTCATTAGTACTTCAACTACCATTTTCTCATTATTGTCATTTTGTTTTTTAAAAGTAAGACAAGTTAAGAGTAGCAAGTTACAATTTTTAGCAATACTTTTTTATTGTGCTTTATTTACAGTAAAACAGGTTTTTATTATTAAGGGAAAACAAAATCCAAAATTATTTAGCTCTGTGTGAAAAAAGTGTTTGCCCTATAACATAATAACTGATTGGGTCACCCTTAGTAACAACAACTACTATCAATCATTTTCAGTAACTTGCAATGAGTCTGCATCTTTGCAGGATTATTGTAATTCAGCTCCATTGAAGGGTTTTCTTATGGTGGCCGATAGAGCTTAACGCGCAGCAATTTGAGAAAGCACATGCAATTGCAAAAAACACTAGCAAATAAAGAAACGATCTTCATCAATTTGACAGCACACATGTTGCAAATTAGTCACAACACAAACAAGTGAAGAAACGCGCTGCAAATTGGTCACAACAACACAAACAACTGAAGAAACGTGCTGCAAACTGATCACAACATTTGCAAATATCCACATAACACAACGGAAATGTTTCAGGAGGACCCAAAAACAAGATGGACCCTGCTGAGATATGGACGTGTTATCATGCCGTGACTGTTGCTCAGTGAAGTGATTGGTGGTCTTTGAAAGGTGTTGTTTTTCATTTATTTTAATATCCTGATTACACGACATAATAACACATCCATATCTCAGCAGGGTCCGTCATGGTTTTGGGTCCCCCTGAAACACTTCCGTTGTGTTACGTGGTTATTTGCAAGTGTTGTGACCAATTTGCAGCACGTTTCTTCAGCTGTTTGTGTTGTGAGAATGTGCAACGTGTGCTGTCAAATTGATGAAGATCGTTTCTTAATTGCTGTTGTATTTTGTAATTGCATGTGCTTTCTTAAATTGCAGTGCGTTAAGCTCTCTCGGCCACCGTATTTTCTAGCATGAACAACCTTTTTAAGATCATGCCACAGCATCTCAATTCAGGTCAGGACATTGACTAGGCCACTCCAAAGTCTTCATTTTGTTAAGAGTTGTCGCTGCACTCTTGGGGTAATTTCGGTCAGCCAGTCATTCCTGGGCAGGATACACTATTCAAGGTTTTTGCCATTTGTGGATAATCAGTCTCACTTTTCCCACACAGAGCTATGTAGTTTTCCGTTTTTGTTTTTCCCTAATAATAAAAATCTTTGTTTAAAAACTGATGATTTATCAGTGTTATCATTATGAGTGTTAGCATTGACTAATGTTTAAATTTGTTTGATGAAACAAGTGTGACAAACATGCAAAAAAAAAAAGAAATCATATATGATCATATATAGAAATCATATCATATATATATATATATATATATATATATGTGTGTGTATGTATGTATGTATGTATGTATGTATGTATGTATGTATGTATGTATGTATGTATATATATATATATGTATGTATATATATATATGTATGTATGTATGTATGTGTCACGGATTGGTCAGGCTCTCACGATCCCCACTCACGAAGATCACCATCACCTGACTTCTAATGAGCACACAGCTGCATCACATTCACGAGCACCAGATAAAAGCACAGCACTCCAGTCGCTCATTGTCCGGGCTCGTCTCGACGAAAGCGGACAACTGAGCGACCACTCAGCGTAGTCATCCTCAGCTAAAACAAACGCTTTACTTACCTGTTCTCTTTGTATTCCTCCTAGTCTTCCTGGTCCACCCGAATCGTCCTGTCTTCCAGTCCTTCCAAGTCTGTGTCATCCTCTGTCAGCTGTATCTGGTGTGTGCTGTCCATCCTCGTGTATTCCTGTTACCCAGCCACGGAGGAAAAGACCCCAACATCATTCCTGATCCTCCTGGCTATCCTTCATGTGCTCCTTGTTGTCATTTAATAAACACCCTAACGTTTCCTTACCTCTGTCTCCTGTCCGCTTCATAACAGAAGCCCGGACCAATAACGACGACAACATGAGCACCCCCGATCACTTTCAAGAGCTGGTGGACCAGTTGAAGCGGATTCTACAGCCACCAGCTCCACTTTCCAACGCACCACCAGCACCGAGCACTTCCGCCTCCACAGTTTCTTCTTCGGCCCTTCCTTCCAGTCCCATGGCCCGACCAGCGCCCTACTCAGGCGGAGCGGGGGAGTGCAATGGTTTTCTGTTACAATGTTCCCTCATATTCGAAATGCAACCTTCTCTATATCCCACAGATAAGTCAAAGATCGCCTACATCGTATCACTACTCTCTGGGCCTGCACTTAAATGGGCTGAGACGATCTGGAACCAAGCCGGGCCGGTCATGAATTCCATCACTACCTTCACGGAGTATTTCAAAGAGGTGTTTGGACGTTCTGATGGGGAAGTAGCCGCTGGAGAGCAGCTGTATCATCTAAAGCAAGGTACTCTATCTACACAGGAATATGCTCTCCGGTTTCGCACTCTAGCAGCTGCAAGTGGATGGAATGAGAGATCGTTGTTGACCACGTACCGGCTCGGCTTGGAACCCACTCTCCGAATCCAGCTGGCCACATTAGATGATACTATGGGTCTGGAGAGATTCATCCAACATTCTCTCCGATGTTCCGATCGTCTCCGTTCCTATCAACAGGACACCATCACCCCCTCGTCTGCACTCCTCCAATCGCCTGAGTCAACAGCCTCTCCAGAACCAGAACCCATGATAATAGAGTCTGGAAGACTGACATCAGCGGAACGACAGAGGAGGCTGACCCGGGGTCTGTGTCTATACTGCGGTGTCAGTGGACACACCCGTATGGAGTGTCCCCTTCGTCCCATTCGGACTTCAGTGAGTGTATTCAGTACGAATATTGAACAATGTAAACCACTTACTACCACCGTACAAATAACTACTGCCTCTATTTCTCTCCTTGTCACAGCCCTCATCGACTCCGGGTCAGCAGGGAACTTCATCTCCCAATCCCTCTGTCGTCAACTCCACCTACGTACTGAGGCGTCCTCGCATATATACCAGATACAACCGATAACCCAGTGCACTCGATCTTCGACCCGTATCCATCGACAATGCGAAGACATCCTTCTTCAAGTGGGGTTGTTACATCAAGAGAGGATTCAATTTCTGGTTCTGGAGGGTGCAAATATGGACATCATTCTAGGGCGCCCGTGGCTGGTGAAGCACGATCCCATCATCTCTTGGGGCACAGGAGAGATAAAGAAATGGGGATCTGGATGTACACCTACCTGTTTTCCAAATCTCCCTCTTCAAGGTCGGAACCCCATTTCTTTGTTTACAACATCGGTCGAGAGTCCTCCTGAGAAGCAGTCTATCCACATTCCTAAGGAGTACAGCTCCTTTCATGATGTCTTCTGCCCCAAGAGAGCTTCCCAGCTACCGCCGCATCGGCCATGGGACTGCGCGATCGACCTAGTTCCAGATGCCCAGTTGCCAAGAGGTAGGATCTACCCGCTCTCGCTTCCAGAGAATCAGGCAATGGAAGATTACATAAGGGAGGCTCTGAGTCAGGGGTACATACGTCACTCAAAATCACCAGCCGCCTCAAGCTTCTTCTTTGTGGCCAAGAAGGACGGAGGGCTGCGTCCATGCATCGACTACAGGGTCCTAAATAACGGTACAGTAAAATACCGATATCCCCTTCCTCTGGTACCAGCCGCTTTGGAACAGCTCCGAGAAGCTAAAGTCTTCACTAAATTGGACCTCCGCAGCGCGTATAATCTGATAAGAATACGTGAGGGGGACCAATGGAAGACAGCATTCGTGACCCCTACTGGCCACTATGAATATGAGGTCATGCCTTACGGTCTGGTCAACGCCCCCTCCGTATTCCAAAACTTCATTCATGAAGTCCTCCGGGAGTTTCTTCACCACTTTGTAATAGTGTACATAGATGACATCCTCATTTACTCCCGGAGTGAGGCCGAACATCGCCAACACGTTGCGGAGGTCCTACACACATTGAGAGAACATCACCTCTACCTCAAAGCGGAGAAATGCTCATTCCACCAGAAGTCGATTCATTTCTTGGGATACATCATTGACCAAACCGGTATACGTATGGATGGGAAGAAAATTGAGGCTGTTCTATCCTGGTCAGAACCCACTTCCATTAAGGAGCTCCAGAGGTTTCTTGGGTTTGCTAACTTTTATAGACGGTTTATCAAGGACTACAGCAGGATTACATCACCTCTCACTAATCTCCTCAAGGGTAAACCCAAAGGACTGGAGTGGACCAAAGAAGCAGCCGCAGCCTTCCGCCTTCTTAAGAAGGAGTTCACAAGGGCCCCACTCCTGACTCATCCTGACCCAAATCTTCCTTTCGTGGTGGAAGTGGACGCATCCACCACCGGCGTCGGGGCAGTATTATCCCAACATCATGATACACCGCCCCGACTGCATCCCTGTGCCTATTTCTCTCGGAAGTTGAGCCCGGCGGAGCAGAATTACAGCATAGGAGACAGGGAGCTTCTAGCAATCAAGCTAGCCTTGGAGGAGTGGCGTCACTGGTTGGAGGGAGCCAAACATCCGTTCCAGGTGATCACAGATCACAAAAACCTCCAATATATCAAAGAGGCCAAGAGACTATGTCCACGTCAAGCCAGATGGTCACTTTTCTTCTCACGTTTTGATTTCTCCATTTCCTATCGTCCAGGACCCAAGAATCTAAGAGCAGACGCTCTCTCTCGTTTACACGAGCATCACGATCATGAAGAACTCCCAACGAAGATTCTTCCCGAACACATCTCCATTTGTCCGATCACCTGGAACGCTCCTCCAGTCGTTGCCACTCCGGAAGCCCCTGCTCCGCCGGGATGCCCTCCTCATCGGCAGTTCATACCACCTGAACACCGGGTAGATCTGATCCACTCCTTACATACCTCGCTAGGCACTGGACATCCAGGGATCAACAATACTCTCTCGCTAGTATCCCAACGATTCTGGTGGCCAAACATGGCAAGGGATGTGAGGCAATATGTTCAGGGCTGTAAGGACTGTGCCCAATCCAAGAGCCCACGTCATCTACCCGCTGGAAAGCTCCATCCCTTGCCGATTCCGAACCGTCCCTGGTCACACCTAGGAGTGGACTTTATCACTGACCTCCCCTCGTCAGAAGGTAATACCTGTATTCTAGTCATCGTAGATAGATTCTCAAAGTTTGTCAAACTAATCCCTCTGAAAGGTCTTCCCACAGCCTTTGAAACAGCCGACAATATCTTTAATCAAGTCTTCAGGTCATTTGGTATTCCAGAAGATATTGTGTCGGACAGAGGTCCACAGTTCATCTCACGTCTATGGAAAGCCTTCTTCAAGCTCCTAGGTGTGGCCGTCAGCCTCTCTTCTGGATATCATCCCCAAACCAACGGGCAGACAGAGAGGAAGATTCAGGAGGTGGGACGGTTCCTGAGGACCTTCTGCAGTGGTCACCAGAGCTCCTGGAGCCAGTATTTGGGCTGGGCAGAATATGCCCAAAATTCACTGCGGCAACCCTCCACCGGACTCACGCCATTCCAGTGCGTCCTGGGCTTCCAACCACCGCTCTTTCCCTGGGATGGCGAACCATCTGATGTCCCCGCAGTGGATCACTGGTTCCGGGAGAGCGAGAGAGTCTGGGACGAGGCTCATCAACATCTGCAGAGGGCAGTCCGTCGAAGCAAGGTAACCGCCGATAGAAGAAGGTCTGAAGAACCCAGATACACACCCGGACAAAAGGTGTGGCTATCCACCCGGGACATACGCATGCGACTGCCCTCTCGCAAGTTAAGTCCCCGATTTGTTGGTCCCTTCACCATCGTGGAACAGGTTAACCCCGTCACCTACAAACTACAATTACCCTCTCACTACCGTATTCACCCTACATTCCACGTATCACTCCTGAAACCCTATCACGATCCTGTTCTTCCCTCCACAGAGCCTGACCACGAAGAGGAACCCCCTCCTCCACTGCTCCTAGAAGAAGGAGCCGTCTACGCAGTGAAGGAGATCTTGCGTTCCCGACGTCGTGGTGGCCAGTTGGAGTACCTGGTGGACTGGGAAGGGTACGGCCCCGAAGAAAGGACATGGGTTCCCAGAGCTGATATTCTCGATCCTAGTCTCATGGTGGAGTTTCATGAGAGCCACCCTGAGTTCCCAGCGCCTAGAGGCAGAGGGAGACCACCACGGCGTCGGAGGTGTCGGCCCTCAGGAGCGGGCCCTGGGGAGGGGGGTACTGTCACGGATTGGTCAGGCTCTCACGATCCCCACTCACGAAGATCACCATCACCTGACTTCTAATGAGCACACAGCTGCATCACATTCACGAGCACCAGATAAAAGCACAGCACTCCAGTCGCTCATTGTCCGGGCTCGTCTCGACGAAAGCGGACAACTGAGCGACCACTCAGCGTAGTCATCCTCAGCTAAAACAAACGCTTTACTTACCTGTTCTCTTTGTATTCCTCCTAGTCTTCCTGGTCCACCCGAATCGTCCTGTCTTCCAGTCCTTCCAAGTCTGTGTCATCCTCTGTCAGCTGTATCTGGTGTGTGCTGTCCATCCTCGTGTATTCCTGTTACCCAGCCACGGAGGAAAAGACCCCAACATCATTCCTGATCCTCCTGGCTATCCTTCATGTGCTCCTTGTTGTCATTTAATAAACACCCTAACGTTTCCTTACCTCTGTCTCCTGTCCGCTTCATAACAGTATGTATGTATGTATGTATGTATGTATGTATGTATATATATATATATATATATATATATATATATATATATATATATATATATATATATATATATATATATATATATATAAAAATTTGCAAGAGATTAATTTATAAATTTGCTATTCCAGGAATTCATCATTGAACTTGCTTTTAATCATCGCAGATACTTATTTTAATTTTACATTATGTAAAATATTACCTGGCAAAAATAGCAAATAGCAAACATTTAAGCTTCCTTTATGGATCACTTTTGAAAGTGTAAATCAATGTATATACCATTTTGAGAGATGTAAACAAAAACAATGGTCCCATTGTACTTCCTGTTTTACATTTTTAATTTCTATAGCTTCCACGAATCCAAAAAGAGGCACGTATTGATAAATAATGTTATGAGAGCTGTTTTAACAATAAGGTACTGTATGATTGAATTGCCTCTTGTTACAGTTATTAAACAGTTTGATAACAAGCAGGAACTGTTCATGGACCAATGACATGACCACATTGCAATGGTCTATAAATTCAAAAACCTTTGTTGATATTGAATGAATAGGGAACACATTATGATTTGTGAAAATATACTTTTTTAATTATTTAACACATTACTTTTTTTTAAAAATCTGTAACAAACAAACAGAAATAAATTCGGTAATTTTTAGACCCATTTTCTACATTAGAAGGGGTTTGAATAGCTTGTGGATCCAATGGTTAATATATATCAATGCATTGACTTTGGGAATCGAAACCGTATCGCCAAACATAATGTGTCAATAATACACTCCTAGTTTATGGTTGTGTTGTGTTTAATGTGCTAACAGCTGGAGTGTTACTCTCTTTAGCTGCAAACATATGTGCATATATCTTTCACTTAGTCATATATGCATAAAAAATCAACATACATGTTATCATGTTAAATATCCTTGTACCTTTAGTGCTAGTAAGCAAACCAATAGCACGTGATTGACTTTGTTGTCTCCAGTCCCCCATCAGGAGCTGCAAATCAACAATGTGGCGATGTGGCAAAAAAGCTCTTATTTAACGCATAAATCAATGGTCTTCCACAGAGCGTTCTCCTAAAAGCTCTTCTTTAGGTTGTTTTGAAGCATTCTCCAAGATACAAACCTACTGTAAAAAGCCTTCTGTCTAACACTTCATTAAAAAGTGCCTTGGAATAAGAGTCACAGGGGAGATGAACCCTGCGTCATGTGTAAAAGCTATCAACAGCTGCATCAATTAACCTCCCGGCCCCTCGGGGCCCATTAGCAGGAGAAACACCCTTTAAAATTGCATATGCTTCAGATTACACAGGAGCAACTCGCCCCATAAATGGCCTTATTTGCTTTTCCTATAGAGTTTGGTTTGTTAAACAATTTCCTCCAAAGACGACGTCTTTATTATCAGTATGTGTGTGGGTGTGTGTTCCGTATATGGTGCATGTGTAAATTTATCATGTCTTGCTCATTGCTTGTTATGGAGAAAAAAGGAAATGTTTCGCTAAGAGACAAAAGGACCCCAAAGACCACAGACACGAGCAATGTGGTTATAACTGACCTCTGACTCCTTTATGCCATCGCTGCTATTAAGGCTATTCTGAGCACTTACTGAAGTGTGTAACAAGCCAGTTTTATTGCATTTCTACTTTTAGTTTTCATAGAATTGATATTTGATGCTTCGAGAAAGACTTTGTTGTGCTTTTATGATTTATGAGGTTTAGTATTACTCTTAAAGGGTCAGGAAATCAAAAGCTAAACTACATTTTCCCATTCACTATGACTATAAAATTATGTTAGCATCAGTTAGTTGTTTTTTATTTTCTGTTAATGTTTAAAATCTAAATCATGTCACAGTTTTAGGAAGTTCATAGGAAGCTATACAATACTTTATTTCTGCATATACATTAGTCAGTACTGAAGCCAAATCTGGACCTAATCTGACAAAATAACTTATGATAACGGTCCAAAAACTAGTACACCCAAATTTATATGTTATAGAAAAATATTAAATACAAATTTACAAAAAAAAGGAAAAATCAATAGAAGCAAAAATGTTGAATATTTTTTTTTCAATATTTTGCTTGAATTTAATTGTACTTTTTCAATTTCTAAATATGCTTGGTGACTAAAATATTGTTTTAATAAATATATCTGTTTAATAAATCTATTTTGTTTAAATGTGACTAAATAAACATGCCTATATTCACTGAAAAATGGATAAAAATATTCATTTTCAAAATGGGGTGTACTCCATTATACCGAGCACTGTAACAATGTATCTCTCGTTTATACGCACTGACTTTTTGTAGAGCTAGAAATCAAAGAGAGAGAGAGGTTAAACGTTGACTCATTTGCTAGAAAAATTACGAACAAGGCTAAAATAAACTGACACAAATCCAAATACTTTGTTGAAATTAAATACTGCGATCAATAAACTCCATTAATTTGATCGATTGTTAAGCCAAGCCCAAACAACAAGCTCAGAACTCTTATAGTGCTCTCCGTGAAGCAGCCTTCCAGGCATCAATAAAAACAACACCTCTGCGTCCATGGTTTGGTTCAAATTGCAGGACATAATGAGGGTTTGGCACTGCAATTTAAAACTGGTCGAAAATCAAAGATACCAAACCAAACAAAATGTGCTTATGACGTTTTGTAGTGTCTGGAGTAAAATTCCTTGCACACTGAATCTCAGGTTTTGTCAATGACATTGCACATAGTGCTCTAAAACATTAGTCTAAAATCTGGTCACATTTGTTTTTCGCATTTGTAGCAAGCCTTTTGAAAGGAGTTTTGACAATTCAAAGCCACCATACAAGTGAAAGACAAAATCTACAATGGCGTCTGCCAAATTAATCTACTTTATCTTGCAGCAAAAAGCATTGTTCACACTTTATTTTGATGGTGCATTTGTTGAATTTAAGTTACATTGCATCTACATGTCAACTAATTCTCAATAGTTATAAGTAGACTGTTAGGTTGGGGTTAGGGTTAGTGGAAGTTGACATGTGCTTGCAAAGTTTCTTATAGTCAGTTAAATGTCTGTTGAAGGAGCAGTATCAACAGATATTAAGCAGACAGTCTACTAATACTTAAATGACCATCAAAATAAAGTATTATCAAAGCATTTAATGATGAAATGCAGAATATAAAGGCAGGTGTTTGAGAACCTCTGTATTGTATGATGGTTTCAATGCCAGATGTGAGATGCACACCTCTCCCATGCCACTGTTTGTAGTTTGTGTCTCCTTACTTTTGAGATGCTGCTGGTCTCTGTTCAGGATCAATTCAATTCAATGAACATTTCTCATCTCTTTTGAAGAAGAGAGAGGAGAACAAAAGACTCTTGTATTGTTTTGTATTTTTTTACAGCAATATATCCATATGCATTGGATTCGCCCAGCAAAGTTTCTGTGTGAGATTATTTTTTAGGATAATAAATATGAAAAAAACTCCAAAATTTCTGACGATTTTACTTAAGGTCTTTGCACATCGTCTAAAGAAATGGATTGTGTAAATGACGCCTTAATAGTTATCAACAATCCCAGCAGGCACACAACGTCAAAAAAATGTAGATTTAGGTCGTGACGTCAGGTGACCAAAATTCAATGTCTAGCCATCGTCTGAGGACAAAGTTATTTTGACGCACAATAACTACGTTGATAATTGGTAGATTTTAGGTTGTGCTCAAAAGTGACTAAAATCCAACGTTGAGCCAACATCTTAAACCACTGTCACATTGATATCTAATACTGACTTTTATTTGTCAGGTATGGCAACCAAAATCCAACGTCTGATTAGATTAGATTAGATTCAATTTATTGTCATCACACATGTACAAGTACAAGGCAAAGAAATGATGAACGTCTTAGTGTTAACGTCCACACAACGTCAAGCTGTAATATCATAAGATGTTGATATTTGGTTGATTTTAGGTTGGACGTTGGACACTGGCATTGAATGTCCCTACGACATTGCGGTGCAACGCCAATTTGACATCATGTTGATGTCCTGAGCCTGCTGGAATGTAACTCAATGAAAATGTATGCTGTTCTGTCAGATGTCTCCCCACTCCTTTTTCACCTCCACAGCTTAACAATACCCACTTTTGCAACATTTTTCCAATCTGTAGTAAAAACTTGAGATTTTATCGGGTGCTAAAACTTGCAGTGCAGTGAACAGAGTAGTTTATTCCCGATTAATCTTATATCTATATGATTACTGTTTGCAATTTTGCAAATGTTTTTCCTTTTTTTTAACAGTTTTAATTAATTTAGCAAACACTTTTATCCAAAGCAACTAACACGCCATGAAAAAGCAGCCATTGCTGTTCAGTTGTGGGTTTGGTGCTTGAACCTGTGACCTTTGGATCGCAAGTCCAACTCTCTAACCATGTTCTGTGTTTCTATGTCCATGCAAGTACATGCTGCAATGCCAATCACTCATCATTCTATGATGATTACTCTAACCCCAGTACATACTGGGAAACTAATTCCAAACCTGACCTGTGTCCGAGGCACTTATCATACTTTTCAGTTTGGGTTTTGAGTCCAAGTGAACCCATAGATACTTCTAGCAAGAAATAACTGGTGCCAAAACTGACCCTTTACATGTCAAGTCAAATTGCAGCTTTTTAAGATGTGCAATCACTTTAAACATTCGTATTGGAACTTTTGCATGGTGGACATTTAAATGAGCATTGCCCTAATAACAGCACTGCAAGGTGCTAAAACAACTTTGAATACCTTAGAAACTCCTTAGCAACAACCTAGTATCACCAGTGGCAATTGTTGACTTGCCCCATTCATATTGTGTTCAGATAAAGTGTAGTTGTTATTCTTCTCCAACACAAGTTAACCGCTCAAAAGAGTCTTCTAAAGCAGTGATGAAGGAAGTCCTTTGTCATCGGTGGCGAGACCTAAGAGAGGCTTTATTATTTAAGAGTTATAACCGTCCTAATCCAGTGATTGGTCGATCTTTCAGCATGTTATTGAAATTGTAAATACTGTGGAGCGGTGTGTCAGCTCTACGGGGAGCATGAGAATTTACTTGACTGTTTGCGTTTCTTGCTTCCCAGCCTTCACAGAGTGATTGAGGGTGGAAAATCAGCATTCTGCTATCTGATTGTCTAATATCTGAACATTAAAGAAAAAAAAAACTGACCTAAAAACACTGAATAAATAAATGACTCTATAAAAATATCCACGTTGCGAACACTGGCAGATGTCCCTTTGATCCTTGAGCTTAAATATTCTTGATATTTTGGTTGTAATTAATAGTCAGTTATTCGTTTTAATCCAAGGTGAAGCTCATTAATTCAACTTTCCCTTTTAATAGTTTGCCTTGTAAAGTGATTTCAGGAGAAGAGGTATTTTGAACGTTAATGCTGTGACTTGCTCTAATGCAACGAGACGTTTTGAGGACACCTTGCCTTTTCTAGGGTGGGGTAGAAACTCAAAACCTCAGACCATTTTAGATGAGGCATTAAAATGACACGCCTCCGTCTCAACCGGTTCTGCTTAATCCCGACTATTTTGTTTCGCAGTGTAAGTTTTTAATGATTCTGAGTCTAAATCCACGGCTATCATCTGTGCTATTCTCCACCAGCTCCAGTGCTCGATTACGGTGTATTTTTAGAGGTGTGCATCACATATCTGTCTGTTTTGTTGGAATATTCCTGTTATATGTCTGTTTTGGGTGGTGGTGGGGGGTGGGAATAAACAAAAACCCCCTCTAGCGGTGCATCCGACGCTGATGTTTATCCCTCAATTCGCACTGAAGACACAACCCAAATGCATTAGCAAACCCCAGACCAAATCAAGAGTAATAAAATCATTCATTTTGGTTAATGAGGATATTAACAGCAGCAGTTGTGTTTAAGCACAAACAAGAACAACAACATTAATAATTGCAACTCTCTAGCGCTTGGCTGATGTAAGCGTTTAATAATTAACAACTCTGTGTCTTATCCCCCAAAGGTTTGCCTCTTATTATCCAACTGAGTTACGAACGGGTAATTACTCTGCCACTGGATGGTCAAAACACTCATCTCTGAAGCGTTAAGGTCTGCGCTATCAAACTCCTCACTCAATCAGTTCTCACGTTTATTGTTATAAAGTACAGAACATGCCATTTCCATTTATTTATCTCTCCCATCCCCCCTCTTTTTTGGCTTTCACTGGAGGATTACTCTTTTACCTCCTGTGTTTACATATTAGTGCTAATCCAATTGAGTCAACAAGGGCACTTAGCATTGACTGAGGAACTGAAGGGCGGAGGGCTGCTTATTAATTTAAGACGTATCCCAGAATTTAAGCTTTTGGGGAAATAGTTCTGAAACATCTGCTCTGACAATCCAGGCAAACGCTGTGTTTTCTGGGTTAATGACTCATGTGCTTTCGAGGCCTGCCTGCAGAGGGCGCCGCCGAGCCCGTTCTCATTCACCCCTGGAGAAATAACATCAACTGTTGTTTTGACATTAGCACTGGGGGCATCGGGAATAAAGCACAGACAAACAAGCGGCGATGAAATAGAAGATCTCTGGGAAAGGCTCTGTATGTGTATGACAAACACAGTGGTTGTCTGCGCTCGGTTGCCAGGTTGATTTAAGGGCAAACAGATCGCTGTAATGAGGATTGTGATCCCTGAGCTCTGCCACGACCCTTCTCCCCGCCATCATCCCCCTACAACCTTTGACCTCCAGGACACACCCTGTCAGCTGAAACTAATTAGAGTTTGATGACGTGTGACCGCAACGCTGTCTAATGGTAAAATAGGGCACTTGAGAGAGGGGGAAAAGACTTTAATGAAAATAAGGGAAGTGTCAAATGATGGGGAGGAAAATGGACAGCACCTACTTACCAATAAGCGAAAATACAGGTAAATTGATATGCCTAACACTCAGGACTGTTTGGGAAAAGATAAAAATCCTCATTTTGGATACTTTCTGGCCGCTATGCAAAATGTTATGATGTTATTAATTAAAGTAGGGCAACGCAGTGGCGCAGTAGGTAGTGCTGTCGCCACACAGCAAGAAGGTTGCTGGTTCAAGCCTCGGCTGGGTCAGTTGGCGTTTCTGTGTGGAGTTTGAATGTTCTCCCTGCGTTCACGTGGGTTTCCTCCGGGTGCTCTGGTTTCCCCCACAGTCCAAAGACATGTGGTACAGGTTAATTGGGTAGGCTTAATTGTCTGTAGTGAATGAGTGTGTGTGTGTTTCCCAGTGATGGGTTGCAGCTGGAAGGGCATCCACTGCATAAAACAAATGCTGGATGAGTTGGTGGTTCATTCCGCTGTGGCGACCCCAGATTAATAAAGGGATTAAGCCGAAAAGAAAAGGAATGAATGAATGAATAATTAAAGTAGCTATTTAGCTGTTGCAAGTTCCCCCTTTACGAAATGTAAAAAGAACGAAATAGAACAAAAGTGTTGGCAATGCTTTCAAGTCTTGCAATGTCAAAGTAGCGTAAAATTGAAATTAATCTTACACTCCCATTACGTATTTTCTGTGGTTCTTGTTTGTATTCTTAGCTTTTTTCTAATGTCTGAGTTTGTGCACCCTAGTTTAATATTGCACGTAGGCCTACAGTTATGTTAGTCTTTTTCATTTTCAAGTCGGAAAAAATACGTACTTTTAGAACCACTTTGCTTTCCATATACATCCACTTGTGTTTGGGTGTGTCGCCATAAGCTGTTAGTGAACACGCTTCGTAGAGAGGGAACTGGAATTCCAGAAGGGAACAGAATCGACTGCTACACCGGTACCTTAGCTAGCCCTCTTATTAAAGGGATATTTTACACAAAAACAATTATTTTTGCTGTTAATTTACTCACCCCTCAGGTCATCCGAGGTAGCTTTTTTTATTAGAGGAAGAAGATTTTTAGATCAAATCATGGTTTTTGGGAATGGGAATTCATTGAATTAAATTCAAAGGCAGCAGCACTTAAAGAGTCAAAAAGCATAAAGTTTTACATAAGATATATTGGTGACCTGAGACAGAGTAAATCAGCATTAAATTATTGTGGTACAAGAAATGGAATTATCTGTTTTACAGGCAGGTGGCATTTAAAGCTTTAGCAAAAAATATGCTGTATATACGTTTCTAACTCTTCTAAAGCAAAAACTACCATAATATGTTTGCAGAAATTTAAGAAACATGCAAAGTGAACATAAGTGAACATCCGAAAAACCCGCCCAATGCAAGTTTAGCCAATTGTATTTCAGCACCCCGGGTTGCCTTGATGGAAAACCACTTATTCCATTCATTCGTTCAGAAAGGCTCTCACAGCATGCGTCCGTGACTGAAATGCGACCCCCGGCGCACAGTGGCAGACTCCGAATTGAGATAGATTCAGTTCCACATGAGGTATTTAAGTAGCAAATAATATAAATATTACGAACGTAAACATTAGGTGAGCAGGTTACATTGTAACCGCATGTCCTAACAACGCATTATGTGACAAGATACACATAAGCAATTGGGCTGTTTGCACTAGACGAAACACGATAGAAATTTAAAAACTGCCATACAGAAGCACATAATATGCACTCACTCATGAAATGGTAAGGTTTATTATCTGTTTAATACATATTAACCCACTTTAACATTAACAAATGTACATGCTGAATCACTGATATGTGTTTAGTTCTAAAGTTCAATTTCAAACAGTTCATTTTATTTTCAAGATCTGAGGTGAAGTATCTGCTGCTGCTTTCAGTAGTATGGCAATAAATGTCATGTAAAATGGCATTCAAACTCACATTGTTAGCTTTTATTCAGAACACGATTTAAATCACTTGCTCCGGTCCTCAATCTGGCAACCTGCACTTGTTTTGATCCAGGAGTGCAATATCAATATCAACCACTGGGTGTCAAACTTACATACTGCACCTTTAATTGAATGTTTTAGCTTGCTTAATGTTTATAGAAGCTATTTAGGTTCATTTAAAAAGTTTTTTTACTCAGTCCCCATTCCAAGTTTTTTTTATTGGAGTGAGGTTAACAGATTCTCTTAACAGTTTAAAGATTTACAATTATCTGTAATATATCTGTTTTAATTTTTATTTACGTTTTTTTTATTTATTCATTTTTCTTTATTTTTTCATCATTTTTTGACTCTACAGAACCTGAAGAATCCAAAGCCAAAACTGAGTATCTAATAAAAACGAATTGTGTTTTAGAGAAGATATAAAATGAGCTTTGCTAACTGCGTTGTAGTTTATAGTAGGTTAGTCTCATACACATTATTTAAACAAATACTTTAAAATGGTAAAATTGTTCTACTGTTGGATGTCTTTGAACAACAGAATTACGTTACTTGAGAATTGTTTTATATATTTTCTATTCTAGGTAAATTCTATTCTAAACAGTCCTGTTTTCCCCCAAAATACTAGGCAGCCCAACTGTTTTTGACCCAATAACGAAAACAAATGACCTTATAATGATTTCTGAAAGAGAGTGATGGAAAGAGTACTGAAAAGTCTTACTCATGTAAAAGTACTATTACTTGCCCAAAAATATAGTGCAAATAGAGTAAAAGTATCTGTTGTAAGTATTACTCAAAGTATGAGTTAAAAGTAGAACTTTTAAACGTAGTCAAGAGTAGTGAGTATTACACCGTGAAAGTAAACACCGTGATGTGTTTACATGCAATTTGTGTGTGTGTGTGTGTGTGCGTGCGTGTGTGTGTGTGTGTGTGTGTGTGTGTGTGTGTGTGTGTGTGTGAAAATGTAATATTCTGTAGTGCAGTTAGTGATTGTTTAAGGCCATTTCAGACGTCATAGACGATTAGACATCTGTCATCTTCTCATAAGTGACATGTAGTCTCTGGGTCATTACGTGTGATGATTTTGGACATTTTCTTGGACACTTTTAATGCTTCCAATTGGTTTGCTGCATTTATGAAGCGTCCATTTCTTGAGGTTGTTCTGTACGATGTGATTTAGTTTCTATGTGCGATTTGATTGGATGGAAATCACAGGACTGATTCTGTTTTAGCCAATTCCCAACTAGATGAGCAAACATAAAGTACTGACTGCAGGTTGAAGCAAAACAGTGGAGTAAAAGCATGCCAAAGGGGGTTTGGGTGGTTCGAAAGATAAAGGTCCAGAATTTGACCCACACATGAGCTCAGTTGTCCTGTTTTGACTGCTATGCCATAATGAGTTGTGGAAATAACCCCTCGAAAAGGCTTTAAGACCAAAAGACAAGTGTTGGCTGTCGGCATAGAAAATGAAACACTGGATTTGCCAATTTTGGCGCCCTAAATTCTGACTGAGGAATGTTGAATGTGCTGACCAGTTTGTTATTTGCCTAATAAATGATAACAGGCTACACTTTTTTTTTTTTAATTTGAAAACTTTAACAGATTCCTATTTTGTTCTAATGATACATGATGTAATAAATTTTAATAAATAAGTATTGTATTTTTTAGTATATAATATTGTATTATTTCTTTATTCTAAATTTTCAGGAAATGTTTTTGATACATTAAAAAGTATGGTTATGAAAACCATCCGACAAGCTAATTCAGCGAAAGAAAGTGCTTAAAATGCAGTATTTAAACCTCATGAATAGAAAATGAGGTGAATAACTGCAAAAAAAAGTCTGCTTTTTGAGAAAAAAAGAACCACCACTTTCACCAGGCTGGCTATGGGCCTGAAAAGTACAGATACAGCATTAAAAATGTACTCAAGGGAAAGTAAAAGTAAACATTTTTAAAACTACTTCAGAAATTACAATTACTGAGATAAAACTACTCAATTATAGTAATCAGAGTATTTGTAATTATATACTTTACTCCACTGCTGAAAGATCATGTGACATTGAAGTAATGAATTATGCTAAAAATGAGTGTTAACATGACAGTAATTCATTTAAAATATAGTTTGCTATTTTCTTTCTTCAGTGAGCTATTCCTTTAATATTAGTTTTTAATAGCAAAATAAACCAAAGGATACAGATGATTACACTTTCATTTCCCACTCCACCTTCTTAACCCACTTTACAAACAGTTCATTACAAATCTACCAATCATGATATCCAGTATATCGATGGATCTCGAATAAACGGACACAATTAAACCAACTAGTAGGGAAGTCTCATTTCACTAAGCCCCATAAATCTCTCTTATGTGCGGTTCCTCAATAAACGCATTTAGCTGACAGATTCCCTCATACTGCGTTTCATTTAGTTTAGTGCAGGCACTAACAAGTCTTGAAACGCCTGTCTGACACCTCTCCATCTATTGCCGAATTTATGTCCCTTGCTGTCTTCTGGCTCATCAGTGGACCAATATTTGTGTACTTCAACCATTTATCCTGCCCTAATTAGTCCCGGATCAATAGACCAATTGATTTAGCAATACACTGAGAGTTTTAGAAGAGGTGTCATATAGCAGACTCGCCATTAGAGGCTTAATGCAGTGAAATAGGAAGCAACATTAAAGAGTAAAAAGCATCGTTCACACCGAAGGCAATAACTATAAAGGTAACAATAAAGATACAGTTCTAAAAAATCATTATGAATGTAAAACAATAGCAGAGTTCAGACCACAGCTACATCATCTCTTTCTAAAGAAATGGTACTGTATATTGGAATTAATGTCAGAATTATTATTAATATAATTTCAGAATTCATTCAGGATAAGTGCTAGACTACATGCATTTTAAATGGAATGATTTATCAGAATAAATGGTGTTACCTAGGCATGGAACAATAACTGGATTTAAGGTAAACCATGGTTCTGAAAAGTCAAGGTTTTAAAACGATAAAATTTTCGATTATACTGTTCCTACACTGAAAAAGAATTATTCAAAGATGATTCCTTGGATTTACTCAATTTTTTTTACGTTAAGTGGTTGTAAACAATTTATTTGGGCTGAATTTAAACAAACAAAATAAGTTGAACATTGCTCAATTTAATTTGTTTGCTTAAATTCAACACAAATAAATTGTTTGCAACAGTTTAAGACTATTTAATTGAGTTTTTTTAGGACAACAGTAGAACTAGATATTAAAGTTTGAGGACAAACTTTATGGTGGCTTGAAAAGCCGAGTCTGAATTAGCATGTTACTAGCATGTTTCTAGCATGAATTAGCATGATTCTAGCATGAATTAGCATGTTACTAGCATGAGTTAGCATGTTACTAGCATGTTTCTAGCATGAATTAGCATGTTACTAGCATGATTCTAGCATGAATTAGCATGTTACTAGTATGTTTCTAGCATTAATTAGCATGTTACTAGCATGTTTCTAGCATAATTTAGCATGTTATTAGCATGATTCTAGCATGAATTAGCATGTTTCTAGCATGAATTAGCATGTTATTAGCATGATTCTAGCATGAATTAGCATGTTACTAGCATGATTCTAGCATGGATTAGCATGTAACTAGCATGATTCTAGCATGAATTAGCATGTTACTAGCATGATTCTAGCATGAATTAGCATGTAACTAGCATGATTCTAGCATGAATTAGCATGTTACTAGCATGATTCTAGCATGAATTAGCATGTTACTAGCATGTTTCTAGCATGAATTAGCATGTTACTAGCATGATTCTAGCATGAATTAGCATGTTACTAGCATGATTCTAGCATGAATTAGCATGTTACTAGCATGTTTCTAGCATGAATTAGCATGTTACTAGCATGATTCTAGCATGATTTAGCATGTTACTAGCATGTGTCTAGCATTAATTAGCATGTTACTAGCATGTTTCTAGCATGAATTAGCATGTTATTAGCATGATTCTAGCATGATTTAGCATGTTTCTAGCATGAATTAGTATGTTATTAGCATGATTCTAGCATGAATTAGCATGTTACTAGCATGATTCTAGCATGAATTAGCATGTTACTAGCATGTTTCTAGCATGAATTAGCATGTTACTAGCATGATTCTAGCATGAATTAGCATGTTACTAGCATGATTCTAGCATGAATTAGCATGTTACTAGCATGTTTCTAGCATGAATTAGCATGTTACTAGCATGGTTCTAGCATGAACTAGCATGTTACTAGCATGATTCTAGCATGAATTAGCATGTTACTAGCATGTTTCTAGCTTGAATTAGCATGTTGTTAGCATGATTCTAGCATGAATTAGCATGTTATTAGCATGATTCTACCATGAATTAGCATGTTACTAGCATGTTTCTAGCATGAGTTAGCATGTTACTAGCATGTTTCTAGCATGAATTAGCATGTTACTAGCATGATTCTAGCATGAATTAGCATGTTACTAGTATGTTTCTAGCATGAATTAGCATGTTACTAGCATGTTTCTAGCATAATTTAGCATGCTATTAGCATGATTCTAGCATGAATTAGCATGTTACTAGCATAAATTAGCATGTTATTAGCATGATTCTAGCATGAATTAGCATGTTACTAGCATGATTCTAGCATGAATTAGCATGTTACTAGCATGATTCTAGCATGAATTAGCATGTTACTAGCATGTTCCTAGCATGAATTAGCATGTTACTAGCATGATTCTAGCATGAATTAGCATGTTACTAGCATGATTCTAGCATGAATTAGCATGTTACTAGCATGATTCTAGCATGAATTAGCATGTTATTAGCATGATTCTAGCATGAATTAGCATGTTACTAGCATGATTCTAGCATGAATTAGCATGTTACTAGCATGTTTCTAGCATGAATTAGCATGTTACTAGCATGATTCTAGCATGTTACTAGCATGTTTCTAGCATGAATTAGCATGTTACTAGCATGTTTCTAGCATGAATTAGCATGTTGTTAGCATGATTCTAGCATGAATTAGCATGTTTCTAGCATGAATTAGCATGTAACTAGCATGATTCTAGCATTAATTAGCATGTAACTAGCATGTTACTAGCATGATTCAAGCATGAATCAGCTTATTTCTAGCAGGAATTAGCATGTTGTTAGCATGATTCTAGCATGAATTAGCATGTCACTAGCATGACTAGCATGTCACTATCGTGTTGCTAGCACCTTTCTAGCAAGATTAGCATGTCAGTAGGAAGTTTAAACTGTTAGCATGTGTTAGAAAAGCTAGTCACAGTCTCTGGGACAGTTGCTAGGGTGCTGAAATTGGTTGCTAGGGAGTGGCTAGTAAGTTTAAAGGTAATCAGTGATTGGCTGCTGGCTAGACTGAGTTGAATGAGGCCAGACTCTAGTCTGTAGGACAGTCTGATGCAGAGTTATGAGCTCACAAAGGTTGATCCAATGTAAAGTAAATGGGAGTCTTTTACAATGGAAGTCTATGGGACAGTTGCTAGGGTGCTGTAAGTGGTTGCTAGGGAGTGGCTAGTAAGTTAAAAAGTCATCAGTTATTGGCTGCTGGCTAGACTGAGTTAAATGAGTCCAGTTAGAAGTCTGTAGGACAGTCTGATGCAGAGTTATGAGCTCACAAAGTTTGACCCAATGTTAAGTCAATGGGACTTTTGGGATTTTTCTGGGTCGTTTTTCGGAAAACCCAAGGTCGGATCAGTTAGAAAAGATATAGCAACCCGAGTCAGACCAGTTTGAAGGTTTGACGAAAGTTTGAAGTATGTAGCTTGAAAGGCCTAGGAGGAGATACACTTAGAAATTAGTCTTAGAAGAATAAGAAGAAGAAGAAGAAGAAGAAGAATAATAAGTTTAAGATAGATAACAATATGCTGGCTTTTCAAGCCACCATAATAAGACCATGCACATCACAAGCTACTAGTCAGTCCATGGTTCAGGAAATTTCTGAAAAATAATTCTCTTAAAACCAACATCCAACATGCTGTAGAGCTGAAGAGTTCAGTGGCTTTACTTTATATCCAAAGAAAAGTAAGATATGCAAAATTGCCTTTTCAAGTTGAAAATAAGGGTGGCGCAGTAGGTAGTGCTGTCAGCAAGAAGGTTGCTGGTTTGAGCCTCGACTGGGTAAGTTGGCGTTTCAGTGTGGAGTTTGCATGTTCTTCCTGCGTTCGCGTGGGTTTCCTCCGGGTGCTCGGGTTTCCCTCACACTCCAGACATGCAGTACAGGTGAATTGTGTAAGCTAAATTGTTTGTAGTGTATAAGAGTGAGTGAGTGTGTATAGATGTTTCCCAGAGATGGGTTGCGGCTGGAAGGGCATCCGATGCATGTGCTGGATAAGTTGGCGGTTCATTCCACTGTGGCAAGTTGAAAAGAAATCTGTTTTTGAAACTAATGAAGACAGCAGAAGTCAATGGCTTATTTTAATTATTTAGCGTGACATGTTAAAATATTTTAAATATTAAAAAATATATATCATGTTCAGTGGCATTGTTGTTTTTTGCCCAGACATTTAAAAATAACTTATTTTAGAGCAGTAATACCATGATATTTTTACCAAGGTTATCATACCGTCAGAATCTTATACCGGCCCATGCCTAGTGTTAACTGAATCTGTCCAAACTAGGTTAGCAAACAGTTAATTTGAAAGCTAAAATATCTCAGCTACCCGATGCTAGCTTTGATATCTGTGTTTTGTATATGCTCAAAAATTGCTGGCTTTTTGTAACCCAATGTTGGGTCGAATAGGGACAAATCCAACTATTGGATTCAAAAGTTAAAATGAAAAGGGTAAAAATTATACTTTATTTTTAAAAAAAGTATGGGTTATACAGTATTTTCAGAGTTTCAGTGCTGTGTTGTTCACTACATTGTGATTATAATAATTCTGAGATAATTCTTCAGTTTGGGACAACCTAATTGATTTTATATTGAATCCACTTAAATTGGTAAAAACAATGAAGTTAACTTAATCAATTTGCATTGGGACATCATGAAGGAATAACAGTATGTGGAACCCAGCATTTTTACAGTGTTGGTTTAATTTCTTCTACAGTCTACAGTAGTCAACATTCAAAGTGAATCACAAATGTTTTTAAGAATCCTATAGGACAAGTAAAGGGTGTTGTTTAATGGTTTTAGGACAACTTTGAAAGGTGATGATCCCCTTCAAATGTACTACTGTAAATTTAAGTAAACAATTAACCCAAAAGTTGGTTCAAGTTTGACACAACATTGTGTTAACACAACCCAGCATTTTTTAGAGTGTAGCTAAATTCACCAGCTGGGATTTTATCCTTAAGTAATTATTTTCAAAATGCACCCAAAAAAGTGAATTAGATGCATTTCCATCAAGTTGTTTGAGTAGCTGATGATGGTATTGGCAAACGACTACTCGAGGAACCAGAAAGAGACACAATCAGCAAAAATAGCAGATGAGTTCCTTTTTTTGGTTTACTGTCTGCTACAGTACATCAGAATTTATTCAGCAAATGCATTTTCATCTACCATTATTCGCATTAAAGGGATAGATCACCAGAATTTTATATGATGTCATCATTTGTGCTCCCTTATGTGGTTTTAAACTTTTATGTGTTTCTTCTAAACACCAAAGAACATTTTTTGAAAAATTATGGTTGGTGGGACCATTACTGACTTCATAGTAGGAAAAAATTATCTATGGAAGTCAATAGGTGCTAACTACCAGAATAAAAAAAATCAGAAGAAATTAGGTTTTTTAACAAGTGAAGGGTGTTTTTGGTAAATTTTTGGGTGAGCTATCTTTTTTACTCCTTCTTCGCAGTCAAAATTACTAGGTGTTAGACAGTATCTGCGAACATTTTTTGCTATTTCTGGTGAGAATTTTGTAAAAAAATCTCTGGATTTACAGAGACTTAATATATTAAATAAAAAATAATACCTTTTTAACTTTTATTTAATGTTTACAATGCAAATCCAATTAGATCCACTTATTTAGTAAACAAAGCAAGTCTCTCATGTAATATATCTACTGAAAGACAGAAAATAATACTTTACAAGCTGTATTGTAAGTAAATCAAATAAACATTTTTATATTAGTCAATAATATTACTGAAATTAATAAAAAAAACTGACTGAATATGAATTTACACACATTTACACAAGTAAATAAGTAGACTCAATGATGGGCTAAAATTTGATTCTATGTGGGCCCAATCATTGCTCATCCATCAATTATTTCTGATGCGACACACTAAATGTGCTTTAAACTAAGGTCATATCTGTTGATACAATGTGTATGCTGTTTTTTAAATTTTGATCACTGCAGTTATCATTATATGTATCGTTATCCTTGTTGAGAACAGACATTTAATCCTCGGTACTACACGTGGACTCCGCTGTGACATGTAGTGTTGTGTCAGCGGTTGTACTCAAATGGAGTTTTATCATTAATCATGAGTCTCTCTGGTTCTCCAACAGGGCTGGGCTGATTCTGGCTAATTAAGCAGTAGCGGGTGTCAGCAAGGCTGTGAGACTTCCTTATCATCGCTGTGAAGCCATCCCGGCTAACAGAGCGGCTTTCATCACGTCTGTGTCTGCACAGGTGCATGCTGGGCCTACGCAACATGTAAGTGCCGATCGCAGACTAACTTACGGCGGCCCAGTAGTCTAGAACATAATGAAATTTAAAAAGCAAAGTTCGCAACACAGCGGAAACTGTATAGTAGTGACCATTCTGACCATGTGGTTGCACGTTTGTTGTGGCGAACCTTCTGTTGACGTCAGTTTGACAGCTTGACAGCCACAATATTCATAACCACGCCCTCTTATCATTAGTTTGCTACAAGGAAATGATGCACAAAAAGAAAGCCTCCCCCCTTCTCAATATTCAGTTTCAGTTGGAGGTACATCAATATACTGAAATAAAAGTTTCTGCTTCACGCTGATTTTAACAACACAACAAAAATAAGCAATGGAAATGCTCCTGTCCACTTGGGGGCAGTTGGTCTGCAAAACGGGCAGTTACTTGCATACGTACACACTGGACAGTTATAGTGGTGTTATAAAGTGCACCACAATAAAATGTACATTTTGATATTTAGATTTCACTTATGTTCACAATGGCTGCATCCGAAATCATCTACAATTCGTATAGGTACTACATTGGAATTTACTACAGGAAAAGTACATTCTATAGTATGAATGCGAGTACTATAGTGTGTACTACATTTGCCTTTTGTTATTATCACATGATCTATCAATGCCAGTTGCATCGCTCCCATTTATGAATTCTCTTGTGTGGCATCATGGGATAGCGTCCATTGCATGCGCACTACAGAACCTCGCCAGTAGTAGGTCATACTGGTACTTGCCGCCCACTGCTTTTCAAATACTTTGAATTCAGACACACTACTCTGCTTTTTGTTCACATTCTAAATAGTGGGGAAGTGGCAACACGGTGGCGCAATGGGTAGCGCTGTCTCATAGCAAGAAGGGTGCTGGTTCGAGCCCCGGCTAGGTCAGTTGGCATTTCTATGTGGAGTTTGCATGTTCTTCCTGTGTTCGCGCGGGTTTCCTCCAGGTGCTCTGGTTTCCCCCACAGTCCAAAGACATGCGCTGTAGGTGAATTGGGTAAGCTAAATTGTCCGTAGTGTATGAGTGTAAGATCCTCCAGATTGGGGGTTGAGCATTGGGCTAACTAGACGTTATGAAACACGAATCTGGTGCGGCTAAATATCAACTTGGATATAAATGACCCTGGTAGTAATATATAGTAGGGAATTATGCGATTTCAGATGCAGCCCAACTCTTTCTATGCAACAGTTAATTATCCAGACTCTTCCCAAAAAACAGATGTGAGTACTTGCTTGTATCCATAGATCAACTGCCCCCAGAGGTCAGGAGCATTTCTGTTGTGTTGTGTCTTGATTTTATTTATTTTTTTATTTTTTTATTTAACTTTTTGCCTTGTTTCCATTGTGAACTTAAGCTTGCATCTCAAATTTTGTTTTGTTTTATTTCTATTGAGTTTTAGGCTGCATTTATACTGCAGATCTTGATGGTCAAATCCGATTTTGTGACTATCTGATTTTTTTTGACGACCCGCTTACATGATCTTTAAAACATAACTCGTATCAGATTGACTGCATTTACACTGTACACGGCAAAGGCGCAATGACTAGGAAAAAAGAGCGGGCGCTGACTGACAGCTGATAATAAAATAGCGCTCTTTTCTCCATTCTTGTAATTCTCCAATCCCAAGTTGTTTTACTATAGTTTATGGAAGAAAAGTTCTCATTTGGCCATCTTTTTTTAATCTCGGTATTTTTAAACCAGTAGGCATCTTAATGTAATTTCGCTGAACATGGTGTGATTTATGCATGTGATGTATGCAACAGTTTTAGTTTATATTGTTTATGGCGGACGTTGCGATCTATCTCTTTCTCTCTCTCGTTCACATGCTTAAATACTTTGGCTACATGACAATATAAAAGCTTTTTTAGTCCTCATGCATGAGATTTAAGGTTCGGGACTCATCAGAAGTCTCTTCCGAAATGAAAGCATGAGAGTTTATGTCATTCATTACAGTTTTTAATGAGGCGTGACTCGCATTGAGAGGTGAAAATCCGATCTACCTGCTTACACTGCAGACACAAGGGCACGGATCCGATTCATATCAGATATATTTCCACATATGAACAAGGCCTGAATCTGATTTGAGTAAATCGGAATCCATGTGATTTTTTTTTTTTTTTTTTTTTTTGCTGCTTACACGTACATGGGCCATATCCGATCTGTGCCACACGGGAGAAAAAAATCTGAATTTAATCACTTGAAGCATGCCGTGTAAATGTAGCCTTAGTTTGTTTCCACCATTTTGACTTGTCACAGCATCTACTGTACATTTTATTCCTTTTCTTGTGATTGGATGTGCAGTAATTTTTCATTTGTAAGATTCATTCATTCATTCATTCATTCATTCATTCATTCATTCATTCATTCATTCATTCACTTTAGATGTATTTTTGCTTTTTAAATTCCTTTGTGTTTTGGCTTGTTTCTTTTGTGTTGTGAACTTAAATGTGACCCTGAACCACAAAACCAGTCTTAAGTTGTATGAATATATCTTTAAGAACAGTCCAAAAAACCACTGCTGCTCTACCAAACGCTTGACCATGTTTTTACTGTTTTAAATAATGACTGTTACAGTAATTTAAAGAATGACTGTTTTAAATATTGGTTTACACACACAGCATTGTTGGTTTTCAAAAAATCTAACAAACATAATCCTGTTGCACTACTATACTCGATTTGGGTTTTATTGTGAAAAAAACAAAACAAGAAAACAATCTGAAATATTTTATGGCACACTTCAAAAAATAAAGATGATTTAGTATTCAGAAATGTTTTATTTTTATCATGTTTTTAAATAAATTGGTCTTAAACTTCAAATTTCCAGATTTTTTTATAGTATATGTATTTATTCCGGTATACTTTAACCATAAACTGACATATCAACCATTTGGTACAGGTTTATATTTTAGAAATTATGGGAGGTGTTGAAAAAAATGCATGAGTGTGTTAGCTAGCAACATTAGGAGTTAAGAAATGGGAAAAGGGTTAATAATAAAGAGATAGCTCACCCCAAAAATGCAAATTTACTCACTGTTTACTCTCCCTTAAGTGGTTCTAAACCTTCATGAGTTTTTTTAAATTCTATTTGAACACAAAAGGAGATATTTTAAAGAAAGCTGAAAACTGTACTCACCGATTTCAAAAGTAGGAAAAACAAATATTATGGAAGTCGATGAATACCGGCTTTCAGCTTTCTTCCAGATACCTTCATATGTGTTTAAACTGAAGAAAGAAACTCGAACAGGTTTCAAAGATGTAAAAGTAGATGACATGATGACTTAATATTTATATTTGGTTGAACTAAACCTTCCGGTTTCCCCCACAGTCCAAAGACATGTGGTACAGGTGAATTGGGTAGGCTAAATTGTCCATAGTGTATGAGTGTGAATGAGTGTGTGTGGATGTTTATCAGGGATGGGTTGCAGCTGGAAGGGCATCCGCTGCGTAGAACTTGTGCTGGATAAGTTGGCAGTTCATTCTGCTGTGGCGACCCCAGATTAATAAAGGGACTAAGCCAAAAAAGAAAATGAATGAATGAACTAACCCTTTAAGTCAGTGATCTCAAACTTAATTCCTTGAGGGCTGCTGCTCTGCGCAGTTTAGCTCCAACCACCTCCAACTCGCCCCTCCTAGTCTCTAGTAGTCTAGAACACCTTGATTAGTTGCATCAGCTGTGTTTGATTAGGGGTGGAGCAAAACTGTACAGAGCTGCAGCCGTCCAGGAATCAAGTTTGAGACCTATGCTTAGTAGAATGTCCTATGAAGGCATTTTGTAGATTTTCTACCATAAATGTATCAAAACCCAAATTGTGTTTACTAATAAGATAAAGTTTAGAACTTTATCTGTATCAAAGTTGTATTTCAGGCAAATATTGGGCTATCCCAACAAACCTAAGCTTAACTAACCTATCCTAATCTTATTTACTCAGCTTTTAAATAATGTATAAATCTCAATTGAAAAACAATGTGCATGAGCTGAATAACTGACATATTTCTTAACTAAGAGCATTACAGTTCAAAAATACTGAGAAAATGTAACACTACATTCTTTGCAATGACCAAATAGGTGGTTTTATTCCAGTGAATGCGCCAATGCCCTTGTTTAGCAGTGTATTGGAGCACCAGCGTGATTGCAACCCACAATTACTTACTTGAGTGAAATCGGGAGGCTGGCGTCGGTGCGTAAAACGCCTTTTGTGTGAGGTAGGACCGCACTAGCAGAGTAACACCCATTAAAAGCTCATTTGCACGGGTAGGCAGTTCATTAATGCACAGGATAGTGAAATCACACCAATAGAGCCAAGTGTAACCCCAGGGCACTGGCAGAAGCTGGGGTTCAGTGTGCCAGCCACTCACCATCATACCTCATTTACACCGGGAATCACAACTAGCCGGGCTGTTTATTTTTTTGACTATTTACTCGCATGTGAGCTGCTTCGGTCTCGGGCATTAGTCATTATTTTTCACACGCAATTTGCATGATAACTTTGTTGACATTCTGACAGTTTTGTGGTGGGCGAGTGAAGCCACAGGAGATTTTCCACCATTTAGCCTGCAGGAATTAAGAGGCTCTTTAATTCATGTTCACATGTTTTTAAGGAAGAGAAATTATATATGCTACACTGATCGCTTTTGAAAAAAAAAAGGATTTAAAAAAAGCACATGTAATTAAATTTCGTATTTTATGGTTTTTATTTAGAATCAATAAAATAGTGTAAGACTTCTGATGAGTCAGTATGTGTGAAACGCACATGTGTATTCTTTTTGCTCATATTAAATATACAACTTGTTTGTTTTTATTAACAGCAAAGGTGTAATGGTAAGTGTTTATTATTATTATTATTATTATATTAAAAAATAATATTATTATTAAGATTATTCATTCATTTTTCCTTCGTACTGGGAAATATTATTATTATTATTATTATTATTATTATTATTAGTAAAAGTAGTAGTAGTAGTAGTAGTAGTAGTAGTAGTGGTGGTAGTGGTGGTGGTAAATTATTCATTTTTTTATTTAAAAAGGTTTAATGTTTTTTGGCAAAAAAAAGAATTGATTAATAATCATAACTATTAATTAATTATATATTAATTTCACTTACTACATTATTTCTGTTGATTATAATAATAATGTAATACTTTTGTTATAATAAATATATATATATATATATATATATATATATATATATATATATATATATATATATATATATATATATATATATATATATATATATATATATATATATATATATATATATATGTATATGTATATGTGTATATGTATATGTGTGTTTGTGTGTGTGTGTGTGTGTGTGTGTGTGTGTGTGTTTTCTTTTAATTGCTGTAATAATTTTGTGAGGTTTTATTATTGTTGTTGTTTTAAAAGAGCCTAAAAATACCTAAAACAAATGTTATTATTATTATTATTTATTTATTTTACACTTAAATTTCCACATTACTGTTACTAACAATAATATTAGTAACAATCATGTGAAATTTTATAATAAACAAACTAATAATTTTGTATTATTACTATTAATGTATGCTTGAATTTCTACATTAGTGTTACTAACAGCAATAATAATAAAAACAATCATGTTATATTTAGTAATAAACTATCTAATAATTTTGTATTAAATTTGTTATTATGATTATCATTATTTTATTAGTAATATACACTTAAATGTATACATTACTGTTACTAACTATAATAATATTTATACCAATAATATATTTTTGTTATAAATTTATATTTATAAATTTATATTAAATTTTATTAAATTTATTATCCAATAATTTGTATTATTAATATTTATTATTATTATTATTATTATTATTATTATTATTATTATTATTATTATTATTATTATTATTATTATCATAGAAGGGCGATGCAGTGACGCAGTAGGTAGTGCTGTCACCTCACAGCAAGAAGGTCACTGGTTCGAGCCTTGGCTGGGTCAGTTGGTGTTTCTGTGTGGCGTTTCTGTGTGGGTTTTCTTCGGGTGCTCCGGTTTCCCCCACAGTCCAAAGACATGTGGTACAGGTGAATTGGGAAGGCTAAATTGTCCGTAGTGTATGAGTGTAAGTGAGTGTGTATGGATGTTTCCCAGAGATGGGTTGCGGCTGGAAGGGCATTCGCTGCGTAAAATATATGCTGGATATGTTGGCAGTTCATTCCTCAGTGTGACCATGGATTAATAAAGGGACTAAGCCGAAAAGAAAATGAATGAATAATTATTATAGAAATTAAACTCACATTCAACTCAATTATTGCACTGAAACAAAAAAAAAGTATTAGATGCAGTGTATTTTAAGTTATTTTGGCTTTAAAATTCCACAACAAACACAATTAAATGTATAAAACCAAACAGTGTTTTTTTTCTTCCCCTTGATGACATAACACCCCCTTTCAGCTTCCCTCATGCACTATGCACCTTTAGGACAGGTTGCAGTTTCCGTCCTCGTCCAGCAGATGCCAGATATTCTCTCTTGCCTTTCTGTCTCCCCAGCAGACCGTTCTGTCTCGGCTCTCAATGAATTTCCCTTTCTTTTCATCACTCGCTGATGTCCAGCTGCTCCTGTCAACACCTTCTTACAGCAGGCAATTCATCGCTACACACTGGCAGCTGAGACCCCCGTGATGAACTTCAATCTGCCATCCGCGGAGGGGCTGCACCCCGAGCTGGGCTAATCAAGGGAAACACCCCTTCAGGGGGAGGACGGGACGGGGCCCGCGGACAGATTGAGCCCAAGTTACCCCCGTAATTATCCTCTCATTGCCCCCGTGCCGCAAGCTGGTGCCTGTGAATGGGGCGAACATTTACCCGACACCCCGCGCCATTGTTGTGCCTCCGTCCAATCCGGCCCATGTATGTGTTTGCAGTAGCTTTAGAATGAGGCGGTCGTGTTGATATTTTTCTTGGCTATATTTTTTGAGCTGAGACACTGCTGACAATTTTTTTTTTTTTCACACACCTGTCTATTTTGAGCTTTTGATTTTTCAAAAACTGTTAATTTTTTTAAGCATAAGGTATTTACAAAGCGAATTAAAAAGCATTTAAAATGCATCAAGTGCTTTGATGAATTGTTATATACAGTTGAAGTCAGATTGATTATTGCCCCCTGTTAATTTTTATCCCCAATTTCTGTTTAACGGAGAGATTTTTTTTTCCGCACATTTCTAAACACAATAGTTTTAAGACTCATTTCTAATAACTCATTTAGACTCATTTCTAATAACTGATATATTTTATCTTTATAATATTTGACTAGATATTTTTCAAGACACTTCTACACAGCTTAAGTGACATTTAAAGGCTTAACTAGGTTAATTAGGTTAACTAGGCAGGCTAGGGTAATTAGGCAAGTTGTATAACGATGGTTTGTTCTCTAGACTATCAAAAAAATATATAGCTTAAATGGGGCTCATAATTTTGTCCCTAAAATGGGTTTTAAAAAATTAAAAACTGCTTTTATTCTAGCCAAAATATAACAAATAAGACTTTCTCCAGAAGAAAAAAATATTATCAGACATACTGTGAAAATTCCCTTACTCTGTTAAACATCATTTGGGAAATATAAAAAAAAAAGAAAAGGGGGCTAATAATTCTGACTTCAACTGTATATATCAACACTAAAACTTTAAAGCAGCTTTAGTAGGCCATGTGGCTATTGTATTTATGTTTTAATGAAAGACACTGCAGACAAAATAGTTTTTTCATCCACCTGTCAATTTAGATTTGGGTTTTTTCCTAATTACTTTTAAGTCTGAAGTAAAGCGAACAAAAAGTCTGAAGAAAAAAAAGCACACTATTATTTTATTATGATTTTTTCCTCTTTTTATATCTAAAGTCTATCTACTTTTATAACTACATTCTATCTAACTGTTATACTAACTGAAATACTTTACAACAAGGTTCCATTGGTCAATGTACTGTATATACTAAAATAATTAACAAACATAATTAAATAATTAAATACTGTGATAAATGTATTGTTCATTGTTTATGTTACTTAAAGTTACAATACAGTCGTTCATTGTCAGTCCTTATTAACTTGCAGTGCATTAGCAAACACAAATTTAGATTTTAATAATGCTTTGTTTAAATCAAATGCTTTTCAATTATTGTTCATACATCTTTGAGTACATTTTACAATACGGCTCCCTTATTTAATATTTTTTTTGTGTTAAAATGTTTCTTATCTCACTTTATTATTATTCTGTCTGTATATTTCAATTTATAATACATATTATTAAAGGCCTTCAGTATTCTGCAGAGGGATATGTACCAACAGTAAAGATTGCCTGATTATACTGAAAAATTACTATACTACAAAATGATATTGTACAAAAAAAAAGTGAAGAAATCCCCCTGGTTGTTGTCAGTATTTCCAAAATTATAAGTGATAAACTGAGACTTCCAAAATCTCTAAAACCTTTAACTTTAATATGAAACTAGAATTTCTAATCAGACTTCATATATGTTGTAATGCTATAAATGTATACAAATTAGCACACATTTAATTAAAAATGCCTCATTTGCATATATAAACAAAACCTTTTATAAACATAATCAATCAACTGTGGAAGTCTGCTGATAACTATTAGTTCTCTCCCCCCCCATTCACCTGCAGTGTCTTGCTTTAAAGGGCTCTGATATGGTGAGGCATTTACTATGCTCTCTGTGATAACACGCCGCAAATGTCTCTTGCCGCGGGTTTTGATTATTTTCGAGTTGGTAGAAAACACCCCCTGGGGCCAGTTCTGGGGCCCTCCGAATTTTATTAAAGCCTTTCTACAGCTGATTACTTGCAGCGAGGTGCACAGGTTGGCGCATTTTAGGAGCGGAGCGCAGGCCTGACAGGGTCATGTTTAACATGTCCACAGGCAATCAATTCACCTTAACCCCTCGCGCTACTTCAGCCTTCTCCACCTAAGCTGTCCTTAATAACCAGGCAATGGTGAATTTCTGATAAGGCCTTAAGAGTCTCTGACCTATATATCTGCCCTACTATATATTGGAAAAATCCATCCAAGGGAGAAATGTAGCTTTTTAAATGCATATCCAGAAATTAAATAATTTTACACAATAAGAGGCGGAAGGGGAGGAAAAAGCATTTGATGTCGCGGTGGGTTTGGTGGATGAAAAAGCACAATGCAAAAAAAGTGTTAGTCTATAATAATAATGATAATAATAATAATAATAATAATAATAATAATAATAATAATAATAAACAATAATAATGACTGCAATACGTCACATTGAACTAATAATGCTATTGCATCACTATTTATTACTAATAACAGTGGTAGTGATGGTGGTGGTAGTAGTAGTGGTGGTCGTGGTGGTACAGAAATTGATTTTAGGATATATTTGAGTACTTGAGATTATCCTTTATATTTTAAATTATGGATTTAAAAAAATAATAGTAATAATAAAACAAAAACATAGAAGGAAGCAATAGAATTATTATTATTAATAATAATTTTTTATTATTTTATTAGATAATACTATGGAATTGCGATAGTATTATTATTTATTTATGTTGTATTAAGCTTAATTTATTTTACAACAACAGCAACAACAACAACAATAACAATAACAATAATAATAATGTATTATGAATTTAAACTTTTTATATATAAAAGTAGACAAGACTAGAGGGATGTTGTTTTTTATTTTTAAAAATTATTACTATTACTTTTAACATTACAATTAATAAAATTATTAATAATTTTTTAATAAAAATAACATCCCTCTAATGTTTCCGTTGTCTAATTTTTAAATAAAAAGTTAAACCCATGATACATTATTTTGTAGGTTTAAATCATTTAAGGTATTTTAAATGTATACTTGCATATTCATAATAATAATAATAACAATAATAACAACAACAACAACAATAATGACTGCAATATTTGCCATTCAACTATTTATCATATTTATTTATTGTATTTATTTTGTATTCATATACATTATTTGTATTTAATAATAATAAACACTTACATTTCTACATCACTGTTATACAATAATATTAATAACAATCATGTATTTTTGTAATGAACAAATAATTGTGTAATATTAATATTTATTATAATAATAATAATTATTAATAATAGTCCATCCAATTTTTAATAATAATAATAATAATAAACATGATAATAATGACTGCATTTTTTTCACATTGAACTAATGATGCTATTACATCACTATTTGTTTATTTATTAATTTATTATTATTATTATTATTATTATTATTATTATTATTATTATTATTATTATTATTATTATTATTAATGGTAATTTATTGCTATTTAAAAAATCCCTCTAGGGTTTTTATCTACTTTTTATATAAATTTAATATTATTAAAATTATAAAATAACTAAGCAATATATAGCATAAATAACAACAATAATAATAATAATAATAATAATGATAATAATAATAATAATAATAAAAATGACTGCATTATTTCACATTGAACTAATAATGCTATTGCATCACTATTCATTTATTTATTTATTATTATTATTATTATTATTATTGCTATTATTATTATTATTATGATGATTATTATTATTATTATTAATGGTAATTTTTTACTATTTAAAAAAATCCCTCTAGGGTTTTTATCTACTTTTTATATAAATTTAATATTATTAAAATTATAAAATAACTAAGCAATATATAGCATAAATAACAACAATAATAATAATAATAATAATAATGATAATAATAATAATAATAATAAAAATGACTGCATTATTTCACATTGAACTAATAATGCTATTGCATCACTATTCATTTATTTATTTATTATTATTATTATTATTATTATTGCTATTATTATTATTATTATGATGATTATTATTATTATTATTAATGGTAATTTTTTACTATTTAAAAAAATCCCTCTAGGGTTTTTATCTACTTTTTATGCAAATTTTTATTATTAAAATTCTAAAATAACTAAGCAATATACAGCATAAATAATAATGATAATAATAATAATAATAATAATAATAATAATAATAATAATAATAATAATAATAATAATTATTATTATTATTATTATTATTATTTTATTGTTTCCTTCTAATAGTTAGTTTTATTATTACTATTATTATTTTTGAATACATGATTTCAAATATGAAGGAAAACCTCCTATACTCAAACATATCCTACAATCATAATTTTTATAATCCTAATAACATTTCCTTAAAGCGGTTGAGAAAGCATTGGTATCTTGACGAAGCAATGCAATTTCAGTTAGATTATAGCTCACTTATAACAAAAAAGAAGATAAAAAGAATAACTTGTGTGAGCGAGCGCTTGGTGGGGCGTCTGATACCAAAACGTAGGTTCTCTGTAGGTAATTGAAAAATCTATATTTCAAAGTGAGCAGAGCAGCATTGCGAGAGGCAGTGACATTTATTTTGGACTGGTGTACTAGTGAAGGTGTTTGATTTTCACCACAGACGGAGGACGGCGCCTTCATAAGTGCCTGTTCTTAAAGGGTCGCCATGGTGAACTTTATTAAATGGAAGATAGAGATAATTTGTAAGACGCCACATCATACCTTTGCCTTTATACAACAAAGCTGAGAGATAGCCAAGCGATCTTTCAAAATGCAATATCTTGGCCAGTTTTTTTTTTTAAATACACTTACAGTTGGATGAAGAATTCATTTGAATTATTTCGAAACACACCAATGCTGTGATTCCTGATGGATATAATCTACAATATTCCTGAGCTAAATTTCTGCTGTGAAAGAAAACCTTTAAGAAGTAGTATTGTTCCCCCAATGAATGGGTGGGTAACACTGTATTTTCCTCGGTGTCACTGACCTCTGTGTAGATTTTTACCTAACAAGCATGTAGAGAGTGCTACATTTGCCCCTATTTGACAGTGACTAATTGCTGAAAGAGTACGTAGTGCTTGTTAGGCCGCTGGAAGTTTCACAGACTCCCCAGCCAAGCTAAATTCATTATCCTCTCTTCGCTATTCACTGCACCCCGTCAACTCACAGCAACCAAAACCAGCCTAATTTGAATAAGCCCAACACCAACTCCATTACTGGTTGGGTGAGGAAAAAAAAAACACAGATACTGTATGCAATATCTTGCTTTTTGGGGGATTCTATTGTTATTATGAGGCCTAATTATACACTTGACTGTTGCATTTTCTTGGTGTTTGTGATGGTTTGAGATTTGCAGTCTGTTTTATAATTTTTCAAAGTCTCCCTGAATTCAAATGCAGTGTTTTTTTCAGTCAGTGTTAGGGATAGTTAACTCCAAAATGTACTCATTATCAGTGTTGGGGAAAGTTACTTTTGAAAGTAATCCATTAAAATATTGAGTTACTCCCCAAAAAAGTAACTACAGTAGTTGTGTTACTTAGTTACTTTTTATGGTAAGTAATATGTTACGTTACTTTTGAGTTACTTTTTCTGACCTGCCTGATGCTTGATCTATTTCAGAACTTGCAAGGGTTTTTTCTTGCAATTAACTACACACTGGATAACCTTCATTTACCTTTAAAAATAAAACACATAAAAAAATGTATGTAGGATAATGTTATCTTCGAGAACCTTCTGACCCCAGAGCTATACAGTACATGCTGTATATCCTGATTAATGAATGTTTAAAGCAAGGCGTTTGCTAATTTTGTACTTATTGTCTTATTAGTAAAGTAAAATCACTATCCATTCAGATAATCCTCTTTTCCTTTTCTTCCATGTGTTCAAAATAATGAGAATATTTCCATCGCAGAAGAGTAAGGCTCTGCCATGTTTCTTTCTGTCTGTTCCTGCATTCTCTCAGTGTGTGCGGGATTCAATGTGACTATGTTCAAACTAATTCAGTTATTTATTTAAAGCGAATTAACTAAACTAAAAAGTAACTTGCATTACATTTTGAAAAAAGTAACTCACATATTACTTAATTTTTAAAAAAGTAATGCGCTAGTTTACTCGTTACTTAAAAAAGTAATATTATTACATAACCCGCGTTACCTGTAATGCGTTACCTCCAACACTTACTCACTTGTTCCAAATCTGTTTGAAGTTCTTTTTTCTTTTTAACACAGAAGAAGATATTTTGGAAACTGGTAGACATTAGCCACTTTCATATACTATAGTGCAGTGTTTCCCAACCCTGTTCCTGAAGGCACACCAGCAGTACACATTTTCAAAATCTCCCTAATCAAACACACCTGAATCAGCTCATCAGAACATCGGAAGAGACTTCAAAACCTGAAATGAATGAGTCAGATAAGGGAGACATCCAAAATATGTACTGTTGGTGTGCCTCCAGGAACAGGGTTGGGAAACACTGCTATAGTGTAAATATTTGGAAAATCTCCCGAAAGACTTAGCGGTAAATTCTAAAAAGTACTGTTCACACAGATAAGGACATTTTTCCAGAAAAGCACCATTCACACATTTTTTTTTCACACAAAATACTTGTAAATTCTGACATTATCAACCAGAAATGAACTCTAAACAGTTGCGCTTGTATTTGGAAACATGAAGGGGGTAATTTCTTTTTTCGCTTTTTGTTTAAACCTTCAACATTTATGCAGCTGCTTTTGTCTAAGACAAACCAAGATACTTAACTAGAGGAGAAAAAGCATGCCACTAGCATCCGAAAGCCGAAGCGCTAACTGCAAAACAGTTTTGTTTACACATTTGACTACTCCAAAGAGCCAGTTCTGTGTATAAATAAGTATTGTGAACAACTTCAAAAAAAAAAAGATATGAAGGAACACATCAGCATGCCGAGAAGTACATTTAAGTGTGCATCGCTCTTTAAAACAATACTAGCAGTTTTTTTTTTACTTTTTGTAAAAATGGCACTTTAATTGAAGATGGAATTCCACTTTTTTTTTTTTTGAGTTTACACCTCCACTACCCCTCCCTTCCCCAAAGCATCCAAGATCAGTTATTCAGGTAAAGATGTTGTTATACATAGGCTAAGACAAATGAAACAATAGAAAGTTTTTCGGCATGCAAAAATACTTATCTAGACATATCAAGACAATCAATCAATCAGTAGAGTGAGAGATATTTGGTGCTTTTGTCAATAATTGGCTTTGATCCAGAAACTGTATAAACCCATCCCAAACTAAATGATAGTCCTGTAGTTTGCCCCTAATACTGTAGATTATTCTTTACTATCTTTGTTTTACCGAAATCAGACTCAGCAGAGGACTCCCTCACATGCACGCGCATCACACAGCTGAAAGCAGCGCTTGCCGGTAAACTCACAGAAGTTTATCATAAGCATTTTATTGATCATTTTGTCCACAGTTGTCACAGTTGAACACATTTTATGTTTTTTTTAAAGGGCTTGTTCACACTTGATCTCTTTTAAAGTCTCTGTGTGAAAGGGGCCATTGACGTCAGTTTTGAAGATTGTTGTATTGAATGCAGAAAAACCTACTGTAGCTAGTACTGTATGCAGTTGACCAATATTAGTAATAAAAGTTGATCGTTAAAAATGTTATCGACCAAAACACTTTCTATAGGTGCATCCCTAGTCTAAAGAATTAACGGTCAACATTTGAAAATAAGGGAACAGTGGACAGGAACAGAGTTTGTTTATCATTATGGAGTGTGTCATACAGTCACATAGAGATACATGGTTTTACTGATTTGGAGATTGCATAGGAAGGGTGACGGCACATGGCTTTAATGGAAAGGAACCACTATCAGTCTTTTTTATAATCATTTCATAGTGTTTTCAAGTCAAAATAAAACAAAGACTTAATTCTCTTTGCATGTTTATTTGTCATAACAATGAGGGATGGAACACCAAAAAAATGCTGAAATGATCATTTACTTTGACTTTCTATTTTTATTATTCACAAGTGTAAATTTATCTTTGGCTTTCCTATATAATTACATCAACATTCACATCACATCAAAAAATCAATTAACACAAATACATTCAACATCATCACTTAAATCACATTAAAAACACTATAAATATGGAGTCAGATCAGTCTCTAACATAACACGTGTGCACAGCACAATTCACATTTACCAAATCCAATTCATAAATTCAAAACACAGTTTGTGAATCATAAAATTAAGTTAAAAAAAGTACAAATAATAAATATTTCCCCAAATGAATTGGGTGTGTACATTTTCTGAATTGTGTTTTGAATTTACGAATTGGATTTGCGCATTTCTAAATTATTACAATTTTGTAAATGTGAATTGTGAGTTGTAAATTAGATTAGATTAGATTCAACTTATTTTTGTATTATTTTTGAGACTAATCTGGCTCCATACAATTAACTCTATTCATACTTCAAACTCAGTTTTTAAAATTCTAACGGCAGTCGGCACAAATGATATTTGATACATTTTTCTTTATTTGAGGTTGCCTAAACGTCTTTTTGATGGCTAAAGCTGAAATACGCACACTTTCCTATGGAAAGTTCATTGCGGGAAAACACACACATACAATCACAATCAGCATATAGGCAACTAGCACATTCAAAATAATGGCTGTTGCATACAATTACAATTTTCTACTTGGTGAAACTGCACTATAGAAAGGATGAATGAATCAGACAGTGTAAATATGAGCTGACACAGACTACAAAATATATCAGACCCATCTGAAATATGCTGAAAGTTGTCTTTTAAAGCAGAAAAATGGTCTGATGTGCTTTAGCTCAAACTCAGACTGGCAGAGCTGCGATATGAGCTAAACTATTGGCTAGTTGCTAAAAAGGGGAGGGGTTACTTGATGTCCCACCTTGTCATTATGTATCAGTTGAAATTACATCAACACATTGAACATATCTACACATTTCAAGGCATTTAAGTAAACCTCTCATGAAACTTCTCATTTAAGAAAGTCATCATGAAATGGATGCTGTGCTTTTCTTCCCTGTTGTGCTGTATATTAGAGTCAGCTTCTTTAATAAAAAAAAAAATGGTGGAGCTGATGTGATTGACAGGTGATTGTTCAACTCTTGTACCAGTAAGCATGCCATCAGACAAGAGATGCTTGTTTCAAGTAGGAAGGGATCAGGAAAGTTTAATATTTGAATAAATATTCCTATAGAAAAGAGAAAAAAAAGAGCAGCTGCTGATATTAGATTTGTGTTTATATTGTATTATATAATAATAATAATAAAAATAATAATAATAATAACAATAAAAATGATGATGATGATGATGACATTGATATTAATAATTATAATGATAATAATTAATGAAATAATTATTCTATTATTGTAACTGTATAATACAAAATATTATTGTGAAATACTAGATAATAATAATTATTATTATTGTTATTATTATTATTATTGTTATCTATTATCATCACTTAATTCTATTACTTATCATTATTAATTACTATTGTGAATTTTTTAAGATTAGTAGCATTATACTGGTATTACTTTATTGATTCGTACATTTATTGTATAATTTGCTTTAATATTAATGATACCAGTGCTATTATTATTATTATTATTATTATTATTATTATAAGTGAAAAATATTTTTGTGAATCATTGATTTATTATTATTATTATAATTATAATAATTATTATTCTTAAATATTTAAGCTTTTTATAATTGTGATTTTGATTTATTTTATTGTATTATTATTATTATTATTATTATTATTATCTTCATTTTGACATACAGCAATCCTTAAGTTCCATTGTGTTATAGGAATCTTTATTTTATTAGATGTTTATTTATTGCAATAAAATATTAATAATGATGCAATTATTAGGATAATAATTTTATATAATAAATAAATAAATATAAATAAGTAAATACATACATGCATACATACATACATACATACATACATACATACATACATACATACATACATACAATTGGATTTCAAGTGTGTTACCTGTGCAGCTGTCAACCTCACACCCATTTAACAAATACCTGAGCAAATGCTGAATATGAAGCTAGGTCAGTGAGAGGAGGTTCCCCCTATCAATCTCCAACCCTCTGTCCCGCCCTCTTATTACCTGCCTGCTGTTTGCTTATTTACGTCCTCTGTTTAGCCAAAACACACACAGGGGGTGCAGCAATTAAATCAGGGTGGGATCCAAGCTGTGGCTGGTGGCTGGTGAGTTTAGCAGCGATGTTTGACCCAGAAAGCGTCAATGAGGTGACGTTTCAGACAGATGGCAGGAGTCTCTGCCAGACTGTACCTGACAGGAGCGTCATAATGCGTGATGAGTGCCAACGGATGAGACAAAAAAAAAGTCTTTCTTCTCCATTTCAATGGCTTTCGTTCTCCTCCCCCCTCCCGAACCCGAACCCCAGCGCGTCCCTGGACAGGTTTCAGCGTTTAAATTTGAAAATGATTTGTCCTGCCCTCTTAATAATAGATGAGAGCACATAGTTGGGGTCCCTTCAATAAACTCCCTCCTCGCTTTAATTAGTGAACAAAAAGCCCAGCCTGCTGAGGACTTGGGCTCGGGCGCTGTGTTGGTAATTAAAACTGAAACCACCAAAAGGAGAGGAGGGGAAAGGCTCTATTTTTATCGCGCAGGCTGTTTGGTGGAAGGTTTCGCAATAAAGAGTGATAATGAAGGTGTGAGACCTCTGGGGGCCGACCGGGCGCTCGCTACAATGCCTGCTCTCACACCACACTGAAATACAGGGAGCAATTAGCGAAGGCGGCGCACAGACTGGTCACTGGAGATTAGTTAACACCTTCAGGACGGGCACATGCTTGTTTTGCTTCCACACCATTTGCTTTTAAAGAATAAACCAACAGTGTAATGAAGGGAGACTGTTTCTTTTTCTTTTTTTGCTTTATTTCTAAGAAACTGTATTTTTTTTGTGAGGTCAATGGCAACGGCTCTAGCTAGGCTAAGTTACCATGCTACCGCACATCTCGTCTTGATGGCTAGTGGTGGACAATCATAGCTTTTTAGGATTACAATCCAGAGGACTTTTTTAATAGCACTGGGTGCTGCTTAAAAAATCATAGAACCAGCTCAGTTGGCCATTGTTATTAGAGACCAATTAAATTATTATTATTATTATTATTTTATGTTTTATTCTGAAATGCTTAACAATTCAGCAGCATTACAGTGTTATTTCTTTGATATTATTGATATTTCTTTTAGCTGATTTATTTATTTTTATATGCGAATCATTGATTTACTATTATTGTGAAATATTAAATAATGTTATTACAGTGGTTTTGATTAATTTCAATTTATTATTATTGTTATTGTCATTATTATTATTATTATTATTATTATTATTATTGTTGTTGTTGTTGTTCCACACCACAGTCTAAGTTTTCAAATGTTTCTCCAGACTGCAATCCTAAAAAGCGATGATCACAAGAATGTACGGTAACTTAGTTTAGCCAGTTTAGTGCTCTTGCTGGATAAACTAAGTTACCGTACATTCTTGTGATCATCGCTTTTTAGGATTGCAGTTTGGAGAAACATTTGATTCGTTGGTTAAATCCTTGCTTGCTATCATTATTGATTTATAATTTTGTTTGTTAAATTTAGTTAACGGGTAAAGTTTTTGTGTAAAGTTGAGTGCAAAGGGAGATATTTGTCACTTTTATTAAAGCCATGGTCACACTGCACTTTTAGCTCCGTAGACATCCAGTTTTTCATCTCATATCAGTGGTTCCTTCAGGATTTTTTCCAGCTGTGGTGGCAGACTCCTTTGGGCCTTTTACACAGATCTACCAACTACCTGTGGCGTTCTTTTATTGACAAATGTCGTGAACACATTCATGTAATACAAGCCTGTGAATCTCTGCGCTCGACAGTTTATGTAACGAGAATGTCTCCAACATTTATTAGATTTGCTAGGAATATTTGCGAATGTCTCCAATAGTGAAACGGTTATAAACTTCAGCAAGATAAAGTCATTGTATGCAGAACCATAGACCTTTATCTATAAATAAATAAATCCGCAGGTCGCCAACTTTGGTATAGGGTCCCGCAGCGGCTGCGACCATAGTACAGTTCCGTAGTGCTAACACCACAGTACCCAGTTCTTAACAGTGTTATTCAGACACCTCACCCCCGAAAAATGCGCTTTTTGCCATAGCACATGGTATAACAGGGTTGTGCTTATTCTCTTATTGAGTTATGGGTGTGATTTAAGCATAACGTGCATTAAACCAATCAGAGGCTCATCTCCCATTCCCTTTAAATCAGTCGTGGATAAGGTAACGGTGTTGCATACACTCCGCTGAAGATATCCATGAGTCTACATATTTAATTTTGTTTGTTAAGCGCAAAGATTTATTTCAAAACTATTTCTAAATTCCGTTCTAATTTCCTGCAAACAAATAAATGAACAATAACAACGAAATGTGGTCAAAAAACTGAGTTATATCCAAACACACTATTCTTATGCCCCATATGGTGATGCATACGTCTCCAAAACTCGACAGGGCACTGGATTTGCTATTTAATCAATGTGGTGCAAATCGCGCTAAACACGAGTTTATGATCATATTTTAATATATTATTATATATTATATGGAGCAATCGCTTGTTTTATCAGTGTCACATCACCTTATTTTGTCCCGACTCTTTCTTTTATCCCGTTTTTTTTGGCAGCACCATCAGACTAAATTATGCATGCTCAAACTTTAGTGTGACCATGGATTGAGGCCCACAACAAAGACCTTTTAGACTACAATGAGCTTCTTCCTGGGTTTGTGACATCATTAAAGAATAAAATTTAAATAAAACCCCACCCCCAGGTTTGACATTTCTTTATAGCCGCACTAGGCGGTCAGTGAATCACAACACACTGAACCAACTGACCAATCAGAGCACATTGTGCATTTCTGAGGGAGGAGTTTCATAAAACCAGAAAGTCAACAGACCATTTTTAAGAGAATAGAAGCAAGGGGTGCATCCGAAATCACCTACTACCCAGTAGGTACTGCATTTGAATTTAAATGTACTACTCAGCTATTATAAAAGTACGTTCTATACAGTATGAATGTCAGTAGTATAAATGGAACTCGGACATACGACATCCGCCATTTTGTTATCATCACGTCATCTACCCACGTCAGTTGTGTCGCTTCACTCCCATTCATGAATTCTCACAGTGCATCTCACATGCGCACTTCAGAATCTCGCTGCAAGTAGTAGGTCATGCGGGTACTTCTCACAAACTGTTTTTTGTTAGTTCTATGAATTCGGACATACTACTCGGCTCGCATACTGTTTTTTAGCGTACTATATAGTATGGAAGTATGCGATTTCAGACGCAGCTATGGTAGTAAGTAATATAGCAGGAGTAGTATAGACGTAAAAAAAAAGGAAATTAATAGATTTTTTAAAAATGATCTTAAACACAGTTAAGCCTTTGAAAATAGTTGATATTTGCTTCTAAATAACCTTAACTAATAGCCTAAAGAAAGGAGACTGTGTTTTAATTTTTAAATGTAAATGTGAGGTGAGTCTGCACTAGCTAGGCTAAGGCCCAATCCTAATTCTATTTTTGTACCCCTACCCCTTCCCCTTGGCCCTTGAAACAGAGTTTGGAAGGGCTTCAAAATGTACTCCTAAGAAATGGGACAGCACTACAGCACCTGCACACGCCATCATATGTCATCGCGATCTCTTGCTTCATATGAGATCAGACGATCACGACTGCTGTAGTTATTGAAGTTGCGTTATTTTTTGGTGTTTATCTTCAGAAAATCACTCAAGGCAACGATATCATGTTATCATAACGATATAATGTGGCAATAAGATTGTAACTATACTGTGCATCTACACCGTGGCCATATTCATTTATGTAATCACATAAAAACAACATTAACATTATAGCAGACACTGTAAAAAGCTAATTTCCAGCCACTAGACTTTTTCTGACGGTATTCGAGTGTCATCGAGTGTCAGAATGTTGTGGGACTACTATACAGGAGTTATTATTATGGATTATAGATAGCAAAATTTAGCATTTTTTATTTTAGATTTTTTTTTTAAAAGCACGATGGTAAAACATGAACATGGTTATGAATGTATTAGCACATGTGCTTGTTTGTTGTAAAATGTCATAATAATGACAAAATAATACTAATTTGTGGATCTCCTTACTTCCGGGTGCAGCTATGCGGCCGTGGCTGGTGTATTCTAGGAAATTTCTAACCCCTTGATTTCGAGTGTGGTCGTGAAATATCTCAGTTTGAAGGGCTATCTACCCCTTCCCCTTAGCCCTAAAGATAAAGAGAATTAGGACACCCCTACCCCTTCACGTGAACATGCAAAACGAGGTAAGGGGAAGGTTCTAAGTTATAGAATTTGGATTGGGCCGAAGTCATCATGCTAGTGCGCATCTCATCATGATGCTGTCGATTCGATTTCTATCTGGAGTGGTTTGGAGTTTGCAATCGCTCTTTTAGGATTACAGCCCAGAGGAACATTTTTTTTTTTTTTTTGCACCGGGTGCTCCTAAAATCTGTGATGAGCTCAGTGCTTGAAACCTTAAGCCCGGTCGCTAATCCCAGAGACATTGTTAATAGAGGCCACATACGAGCTGCTAAGCCTGTATGTTCATAATGTTATATAATTGAAGTCATAAAAAGCCAATTAACTTCACCTTCACTCGCACACACAATTGCAAGCGCTCTGCAGGGAGGCCGTGTGCCATGTATGTAGCCATTGAAACTTGCTAGCTCTGCACTGTTTAGCGTTACACTACAGATACCATCAGTGTGATGGACACACGTGTGAGAGGTCATTCAATAAAACAACTGACACTTTCACTCCTTCACTTAAAGGTGCCAGGAAGAATCCAAAAGGGGTTTTCCTCAGTGATGCCTCAAAGTAAAAGTTTTTGAAGCAACATTAAATAATCTATAGGACCATTTTCCCTATAAATAATCTTTTGTGCAATGCATAGGTTCTATGTATGGTAAAGGTTCATCAATAGCAATAAAGAAGCTTTATTTTTACTAATGTGGGATCTGAATAATACACAAACATTTGTAGTACATTTTAAATACTAAAAAATTACTAAACATTACCAGTACAGTACCTATGTAAATTGTATTTATATTTTTTGTTTTATTACACTTTATATTATTGTGCTCTTACTATGGTAAAAAAAAATTACCCGAAATCATTAACATTTTATTTCACTGTGTCTTTGGTTCATGTTAATTGTAGTTAATATACATTCATCGGCCACTTTATTAGGTACACCTGTCCAACTGCTCGTTTCTAATCAGCCAATCAAATGGCAGTGACTCAATGCATTTAGACACGTAGACATGGTCAAGACATTCTACTGCAGTTCAAACCGGGCATCAGAATAAAGTTGATTTAAGTGACTTTGAACATGGCATGGTTGTTGGTGCAGGATGGGCTGGTCGGAGTATTTCAGAAACTGCTGATCTACTGGGATTTACACGCGCAACCATCTCTAGGGTTTACAGAGAATGGTCAGAAAAAGAGAAAATATTCAGTGATCAGCAGTTCTGTGGGCACAAATGCCTTGTTGATGCCAGAGGATCACTGTGAGTTCACTGTACTTAAACGGCCTCCACAGTTACCAGAACTCAATAGAGCACTTTTGGGATGTGGTGCATCGGGAGATTCGCATCATGGATGTGCAGCTGACAAATCTGCAGCAACTGCGGGATGCTATCATGTCAATATGGACCAGAATCTGTGAGGAATATTTCCAGTAACTTGTTGAAGGATTAAGGCAGTTCTAAAGGCAAAATGGGGTTCAACCCAGTACTAGTAAGGTGTACCTAATAAAGTGGCCGGCATAATTGTATACAATAATCCCACACCAATCTCTAGTCCTTGATTACTTATCGTTACACTAAAATACAATACAGTAAGTACTATAAATCTAAAACCTAAATGTGTAGTTATGTTGTATACAGACTAAAATACAGTGTACCCCCAAAATCAATTTCTAAAACTATAGTAAAGTACAGTTTATGGGAAAGTTTGACTGATTGCTGGTTTTAAGCTCAGTGTTTTCAACAAATTTTGCGCTTTTAGAAAATACTGTATGCAATGGGACCAAAAAAATGCAATGCAACAACAACACCAACAATAATAATAATAATAATAATGATAATTTATAATAACATTATTAGAGTATACCATAATAGTAGAGTATTAGTCAATCAATGAATACTTTTTTTTTATCTAAAGATATCAGCCTTACTTGATTCGAAATGTGTTGATATATATAATCATGACTAGGCCTGACGGTATGATAACCTTGAATATAAATATCATGGTTTCACGGTATTGTGATTAGTGCTCTAATATATATTCTTTTTAAATGTCTGGGTAAAAAACAAGAACTTTTTCTCCTTTGAAAACAATATATTTTATTTTGTGAAAGATTTGAAATATTTTGGAGATATTTTCTGGTGGAGATACTGTTGTCCTAAAAAACACACACACACAAAAATCTATCTATCTATCTATCTATCTATCTATCTATCTATCTGTCTGTCTGTCTGTCTGTCTGTCTGTCTGTCTGTCTGTCTGTCTGTCTGTCTGTCTGTCTGTCTGTCTGTCTGTCTGTCTGTCTGTCTGTCTGTCTGTCTGTCTATCTAAAATTATAAAATAAAAATTATAAATAAATAAATACATAAAATATTTTACACATACCTTAGGAACGGTATAGCAGAAAATGTTGACCATTTTAAAACCTTGACCTTTCCAAACCGTGGTATACCTTGAAACGGTTATCATCCCAGGCCTAATCATGATACTCTCTTTCCACCAGAGCCCAGATCTTACAATATCAAATTGAACTGCAAAACAGTAAGCCCTGTTTCTGTCGACCCTGTCATCTTCATAAACCCATAATTATACACATTATGAATATTTAATGTTTAACGTCCTTAAATGTAGTCCAAGCAAACTAATAAATCCACCCATTTCCAAGCAACGACCCAGAGGACTTGTTACTGTGTGTCACCCAAGCAGATGCCTGTGAAAAAAAACACTAAATCCTCAAAAAAAAATATTGCAGACAACAACATGCTTGCTCTCATCCTCGAACCCCCCCCCCACCCCTCACCGCCACCACCGACACATAATTTTCTCCCAAGAAAGGAATTTTGCCAAAATATTTGCTTTAAGGAAAATAACAACAGTCAAACGCAATATTGGATCAGTCAAATTGGAGGCATTTAAATGTGAATGCGAGTGAAGTGGAGGAGGCAGCCGTTGTTAAATATGACGCCTGAATGAAAATCTAAACCTTCCAATACCTCTAAGCAATGTACCTCAATGAGATGAATTAACTGTAAATGGCTCGCTCTCTGTGTGAGTGTCTTCCAATTTAAAATCTCATTATTCGCAGAAGATCCAGAACAAGGTGACTCTTAGGATAGATCGAATAAGTGAAGATAATCTTACCGGCCAGTTTTATGCAAATAGGAGATGTATTGAATCAACTAAAAGAAGAATGGCGAATCAAATAAGCTAATAAAGCAAGGTTAGGTTAAAAACTCGGCATGAATTGCGGTTTCTCTGACGGCGAGCGGCTCGGCTCTTGGCTTTGTGCCATTGTGTGCCGAGTTGCAAAAGTGTATTACGTCTGTCACTGAAGTTCCACTTTTGCTGGAGTCCTGCATTTAAAGCATTAGGGAAATCTCAGCGTGATGCCTTGAGTAACTTCACATATTGTTCAAATATTCATTTAATATGTTTTGGCATATGGAAAGGTGAATAACATTGGGTGGCATTATAGCAGATTAGTAACGACATTAATGAAGTTGAAGGGCAGGGCCCTTTTAATATGTTTCAACATGCCTTCTTTTATTGTCGTGTTCTTTTACTTGTTGTCTCTGATTGTAAAGCACTTTGTGACTCAATGTCTGGGAAAGGTGCTATATAAATAAACCTTTACTTACTTTACTTACTCGGGTTGGAGATCAACTGTTTTTAGTTTAGCATTTAGCATTTAGCCTCTATTTTTGTTTTTGTTTGGTGTTTTTCGTCCCTCATGGGCAGGGCCTCAATGACTGGTTTTGAGCATACTTGCTATTCAGTTTAGCATTTAGCATTGCTCTGTTTATTTCTTTCATGGTTAGGGCCTCAGTGTTGGAGTTCAAGTATATTCACCATTCAGATTAGCGTTAAGCATTTGGTCTTTATTTTGTTAGTCTGAAAATCAAGTGTTTTCAGATTAGCATTTAGCATTTGGTCTCTATTTTAGTTTAGGCTTGGTGTTTTTTTTTTCTCTCATGTGCAAGGCCTCAATGACCGATTATGAGTATATTTGCTATTTAGCATTGCTCTATTTTTTCCTTTTCATGGTTACGCACTCCCTAACCCCCACCCTCCCTCCCTATATATATATATATATATATATATATATATATATATATATATATATATATATATATATATATTTTTTTTTTTTTTAATATAAATATTTATTATCAATAAAAGTATTCTTGTTATTATACAATTATTATTCTAAATAATCCTAAATGTCACTGGAAAACAATGTTACACAACTGGAGTGACATGCTAAGGTCATTTAAGAAATTTTTTGCAAAAAACAAAAAAGATGTTTTATAGAATTATCTATTGTCTTAGACTTGACACATGGCAGAGATTTGGGTTTATTAAGTCTTACCTCCCTGACTCGTCATCCCTCCTTTTTGCTTTATACAAAAAATCTATCAGGAGGCATGCTAAGTAAGATCACCATCATATTGTTTAAACTTTAGTTTTGTCGACTTGCAAAACAAGAAAGACTGTTACGCTGGTTTTACAACGCATGATCGGCGCGTGAGCAGCAAGTAGCCTACTTTTTTGGCGTGCATATAAACGGGTTCTCTGGGCACACGCAGAGATGCATCAGTTTGTTTTTTGATCACACTGCTTTCACTAGCGTTGGTTCGGTTGCACTTAGAGAATAACGTCTTTATTTCAGAACTACCACTCTTAATAAATACACTTGCATATGAAGTAAATCATATGTCAAAGCATTAACTAGGGCACTGGCGATTTTTACTGGGGCACGTGCCCCAGTAAATTGGGTCTAGCAACGCCCCAGGCCTCAATGTTGGAGTTCGAGTATATTCACCATTCGGATTAGCATTTAGCATTTGGTTTTTTATTTTGTTGGTCTGGAAATCAAGTGTTTTCAGTTAAGCTTTTAGCATTTGGTCTCTATTTTTTTGTGTGTTTTTGATCAATGACCGATTTTGAGTATATTTGCCATTTAGCATTGCTCTATTTTTCTTCTCCTGGTTAAGACCTCAATGTTGGAGGTCAAGATTTTTCACCATTCGAATTAGCATTTAGCATTTGGTCTCTATTTTTAGTTTTTTTTTTGCGTTTTTTTTTTTTTTTGTCTCGATAAAGTTTGAGTTTATTTGCCATTCAGTTTAACATTTAGCATTTCACTATATATTTCTTTTCTTTTCATGGTTAGGGCCTCAGTGTTGGGGTTATATTCATCATTCAGATTAGCATTTAGCATTTGGGCTCTATTTTTAGTTTTTTTTTGCGTTTTTTTTTTTGTCTCGATAAAGTTTGAGTTTATTTGCCATTCAGTTTAACATTTAGCATTTCACTATATATTTCTTTTCTTTTCATGGTTAGGGCCTTGATGTTTGGGGTTATATTCATCATTCAGATTAGCATTTAGCATTTGGCATTTGGTCTCTATTTTTGGTTTTTTTGTTTCTCTCTCCTGTGCAGGGCCTTAATGACTGATTTTGAGTATATTTGCCATTAAATTTAGCATTTAGCATTGCTCTGTTTTTCTGCTACTGGTTAGGGCCTTAATGTTAAAGATCAAGGTTATTCACCATTCAGATTAGCATTTAGCATTTGGTCTCTATTTTGTTAGTCTGGAAATCAAATATTTTCAGATTAGCATTTAACATTTGGTGTCTATTCTTTTCAGTTTTTTCCCCTCTCATAGTTAGCAACCCAGTGTTAGTGTATATTCGCTTTTAAATTTAGCATTTAGCATTTAGCCTTTGGTCTCTCTCTCTCTCTCTCTCTCTCTCTCTCTCTCTCCCTCCCTCTTCCTTTATATCTTTTTTTATCTCTTGGGCCTTAATATGAGAATTCAAATACATTCATTAATCAGTTTAGCATTTAGCATGTAATCTCTGTGTTTTTACTTTACTTTTCAACTGTTCTACTGGCGAAAGGGCATTAATAATAGAAATCTAAAAAATGCACACATACACATTCCTCTACACACACACCCATATAGGTTTAGCATGAATGTAGTGTAAAGTATTAAGGAAATCTCTGAGTGAAGCATTGAGTAAGTTTTGCAGCAAGTGATGTTCAAACATTCATCGAGCATGTTTTAGGACGGAAAGGTACATACTGTAATGCTGGATGCAATATCTCAGTTCAAGAATGACATTAATGAACTTGAAGCGCAGGGCCTCAGTGCTGGAGTTCAAGTATATTCACCATTCATGCCATTAATAATGTAAGATTCATTACCCAGAAATGTGAAGCTGCATTCCCCCCCCCCATCTTGGCTGAATATAAAGCTAAAATATTAAGTGATGCAATTTGTTCTTGACCCAAAGCCTGAACTAAAGTTACATCATAAGCTTCCCACATATCTAGCCTGCAGACAGGGAGAATCATACAAGGCCATGTGTTATGAAATATGGCAGTTGTTGTATTTATTAACCTGTAAGATTAACCTCATCTTCTAAGTGTATTCTGTTCTGTGTATTTAAAAGGATATGCAAGGTTCAATACATGCCACTCAAGCGAGTTTTCATAGTACATTTCACAATCGGTTGTCTGAAATAAAGAAACCAAGAGTAACACATTGAATTAAATGATGAATTTTGTATTATAAAAACTGAAATTGTATTGTCTGCTAGAGCTTATCCTAAAAATAAATAGTTACAGCTTCAAAAATTCAAAAAATATGTTGTACAAATGAAATAAAACATGTTTTTAATTTTACTTTAGTTTAGTTCATTCATATTTTCTTTGGTTATCATTACGTTGAGTGAGTGAGAAAGTGTTTTGTAATACTTGTTCCTGGTTTACTTTGCTATATTAGCAAGTATGATAGAATCAATATAGTATTAAAATAATAATTTTGAAATAATTAAGCAATTTTATGAAATCTAAAACAAAATGATGAAACCAAATACCAAACATTTTTAATTATTGTGCATTTGCTTTTTTAGCATGAGTCTATTCTCATGTTCACTTGTTGTTCTTTATTGTATTATTTTTTTAGCCTTATTACAGATTAATACTTTTTTGCTCATTTTTATTTGACAATAGCAAGCTTATTTTCTGAAATATGTATTAGATTCATACTTGTTTTATATTAGAAAAAATTTCCAACATTACAGATATGTAGGGTAGGCTATTTCAGGGAGGCCCAACAAAGGCTAATTGGAAATACATGCTTCAGCCTACGGCATTGTGAAACTGCAAAAAACGTTCATGATCATTTGCTAACTTTGTATGATGTTGTACTTGTGAAGCAAAGTGAACTGGTTTGAGTCCAGTGAAGCACGGTTGTACAAAAGAGATATGAAAAGTAATGCAAAATCAAGGTAAAATTACATAGTCTCTTTATCTTAGGGCTGGGCGATAAAATCGGTATCGATACTTATTGACCAAACACCATTGATAATATCGATCAAAAAAAGATTCGGTTTGAAGTTTTGGTATGAAATGCTATAGTTTTATTAAAAAGTGGCTGCTGAGCACGCACCTTGAAAGCAATACCAATACGTTTAAAGTGTCATTTCCAATGGAGGCGTGCGACTTGCACAACGCACACATTGGAGCGATGTGCACATGTTGTGCCAGCCGCACCTAGTTGAAAACTTTTCTGAATGCCGCCAGAGCACAATGATTCATATTAGTAGAACTAACCAGGGCTTAATTTGTGCCAGAACACGCCGGTACCCCTGAAATCTGATCCGGCACCTCATTTTACCAATCTCCCTCCTCAACTGCCCTCCTCCCTTGTCCGCTGTTCACTTTCACTTTCTTCCGCGACTCCCCAACCCCCTTCACTGTTGTCCCTCGTCCGCGACACCCCTCTGCCATCCAACACAACAACAGATTTTTAAAAATGTGGATAAGTGTCCTCTAGTGGATTTGCCATCTGAAATATGCAACAAACATATATTGTTTCAAAATTTTCACTCAGTCTGCATTGCGTAAATGTGCTGATGGCCTATCCTGCCTACGTGAACACTGTGCTGGAGTGAATAAAGTATATTCTTTGGTATATTCAAAGTTTTTTATTGGTCTTACACCTTCCACAGATGATATAAATATACATATAATTAAATTTGACCACTTAAGTTAATGAGTGCTTTTGAGATGTGAAGAGTCTTTCAATCAACAAAACAAAAACATGTTTTTGAACCAAATCACCTACCCTGTGTTTGAAACTGCAGCATATGTTGTTTATGTGCTTTACTGAACTCGCACTGTTTCACCATTTATTCGCCAAGTCTTGTGGGCATAGCTTTTATTTATAAGGTCATCTGAGTTTTCGTTTTGGCCACTCAGTTGACCGCAATCATACACAGTCTAATTTAAACTAATTATCAATTTACTTCCAGCAAGGACTCAGCTTTGCTTGCATGTAAAGTTGAAGTCTTACAGCATTTCGTTGAGATTTGGTAATGCTGCACAAAGAAGCCTCTGGAGAGACTGTTTTTTTCTTCCTCCCTTTTTTCTATCTTTTTTTTTTGTACTGTGGATTTACAAGATTTATAGCAAAGACAGCTGTGTGTCAAGCACTTTGAGCTCCTGCAGGCCCCCCATCATTCCACATTACAGCTCCTTTGAACATTACTGTACTTCACTCTGAGCTGCTGACATGCCGTGCGAATCGGAGGATGTAAAATTATACACATTTAAGCACAACTGCTCGGCATTAGGCGCGAGATGAGAGGCTGCAAAGATGCATTGTGGAGTTTGCTGAATATCAAGAGGTGTGTGATTCACCACGGTGTTAAAGATGCTGCGCCAGTGTTTCCTTCTCGCTGATGTGCCTGAACGCATGATCTCTTACCACGCAAACTCATGTCCGCCACAAAGAATCATTGTTCGAGTGGCATACGAAGAAAATTCAGCATAAGGATGTTGTGCAAAGATTTTGCAATTTATTCCTAAACATACAGTGCTGTACAAAAGTAAGCTCATAATGGTATTTAAGCACCCATGACATCATTTTTAAGATTGTGATGTCATATTTTGAGCTCCGAATTCCAATGAGTATTCACATTGTAAAGCAGGTCGCACACCAGAAGCGCCGCATAGCGCCACGCAGCGCCACGCAGCGCCACGCAGCGCCATACATTTCAGAATTCTAAACATAGGTTTCCATCAGGGTACACACACCGGCGCCGTAAGTCGGCGGCTGTCCGCGGCGCCCAGCCACGACTCAGGACACTGTTCATTTCTCTGCCGCGCCACAGAGCGCCATCTGATTAGTTTCATGTTAAATATCATGTGAATGTCCGCGTCTGGTGTGTGATACTTTCAACTCTCACGTGCGCGCAGTGTTCGCGGCGCTTCCGGTGTGCGACCTGCTTAAGAGTCATACAATTTTTTTCGTTACTATATGATGTCATTGGAGAAATGTTTTTAGAATAATATGATGTCATAATACGAAACCTAGAGCTTGTAATAGCTTTGAGGAGCATTCACTTTGTAACACAAAATGAAGTTTCTATGATTGTATATGAATATTTTGAAGCTCATATGATGATATAGGACGTACACATGCTGCGTCCCAATTCACATGCTTGTTTATTTTTGGACATTATGAATTGCATGATTCACTGTAACAGCTTCTCCATAAAGTCCTATAAAATACACAGTTTAGCCCTATTAAAATATTATTAAAAAACTACTGAAAAAAAGAAAAGCACAAGAAAGAATTGTCTGCTACAGTATATCAGTTCAGTATGTTCACTATGTTACATAACTGCCCCCTGCTGGTCATGTCTTTTTTGTGTTAGACCATTTTGTGCTGTGCCGCGCAGTACTGCTGCATTGCGTGTGGTCACATTCATTCACTCGCACATTCTCAGTAGCCACATCTGTACTATGTCCTAAAAGTATGCACATTTGTAAAGAAATAGTGCATACTGATGAGTATGCAATTTGTGGGACATACTAAATCTTCATTAATGGACCGTTATGTTGCTTAGTTACGTGCCCTGTCAATCATCTCGACATATCATCCACATTTCTTTCATATTTAATTACCTTCCATATTGGAGATGAAGCAGCAGGTCAATCTGCCATTCACAAGCCTTTCATGCAGAGAAATCACCACAGGTCTTTGGATAATAATGCATTCAGAAGTTAATGTCCAAACACGTCATTATATAAGTTCACATTGTTGTTGCAGATGAAATATAACATGGAAGACTTGATTTAAATATTTTCATGATGGTTAGATATTAATTAATAGTCATACAAACAACTTTACCAAAGACTCTATAGTTAACAGTTAATCTTGCGCGTTTGCCATGTTTGTAGTTTGTTTACTCTTATTCGAATCTAATTCACAATGCATTAGCAGTTGGAGTACGGACAGTTCTACAAATCTTTGGCATACTCTTTTCAACACACTATGGTTTGAAAGATACTAATTCTATTTTCCAATACTATTTTCGACAGATAGTATGCAAATTGGGAGCACAACATTGTAGGGCTTTAACTTCTATGACATCATAGGAGAACATTTAAGTTCTTGTGATGTCATAGGCGAGGATTTTTTTAAAATCCTTCGTTGTCTTGGGAGATTTCACTGAAGAACGTTAATGTTTTGAACCAACCTTTTAAAGTAATACCACAGGAGAACTTTAAGCTGATGTAAGAGAACCTTTTTAATATAACACCATTTTAAGATGATGAACATTCACATTGTTGGACAACATTTTTAATGTTCTGTGATATTTTAGGCTCATATTTCACATCTTTAGCACAAGGGTCTCAAACTCAAATTGGCGGGGGGCCATTTCAGTGACTGACAATTCATCGGAGGGCCCTTTTAACATTCAAGCACGAGACACACACTCAGTCATTCTTCCACAGAGTATATACAGTCAAAACTCTAGCTTTCTGTTTCTTGTTGTACATATCGAAAGGGTAGTTTAAAGTGCTATGAAAATATTACAAATAATAGGCGTAATAACAATTATTATTCTGTACCAACTAGGGTTTGGCGATGTCGACCAATTTGGCATCATAACGAATTAATTATTTGTAGCCTACCGTTTCAATTACCTGACCCGCATGGTCTTTGTTTTACCCATAACCAAATCATGAATAAATAAAAAGAAGTTACATACAAATTACCACCTCGATCACTTTGTTCTGTGGGACTCTGGCGTGAATAGGCTGTGACACATTACCTGATAATTTCAAACGACCGGAGAGTCGTTAGATAGAGACAAGATTAATTAAATATCACGTTTAACAACTATAGTTAGACGCGATCCAGTGGTACATCCTTGATAAACTGTCTGACGTGCACTGCTGTCTGGGCTGACTGGACTGCTGGAACTCAGACCCTGCATGCTAGATGAAACACCAGTGTGGAGGTGGATCGTTTATTTCTAAAATGCCATTTTAAAACGAAGATGTATTAGTGTAAATGAGACCTCAGTATGTATTTTCTCGAGCAGGTTGCTGCTGGAACAGGGCGGGGGATCACGATGCCTGCTTAGCATCGTGATGGCTATCGGCCATTGGTGATGAATGGTGGCATCATCTATCGGCCCAACCCTAGTCCCAACCAATTGTATTTAACTTAATTGTATTTAACTTAAGTGACTTTACTGGCAATTGTTCTTCTCAATATCTTTCTTTTTTTGTATAACTACAACAAAGAGGGGAAACGTATGTACATATTCACATTTACTTTAACTTATTCAATTCAACTAGCACAATTTTGCTAATGTACAACATACGAATATTAGCTCAATTTTGTTTCAAATTTGTTACACCACCAGCATAACATGTAGGCCATGAAGAAGTGTTTGTACAACAAATACCAGTGGAATAATAATCAAACAAACCTTGAATATTTACAAAAATAGAGCTTTGGTTATAATAGAGCACTTACGAATAAAACGCATGTGTGTTACTCGACTGTACACTGAGAGAAAATGAAACTAATCTGAATGCAGAACTATAAATGTTGACTAGGTGGCAAATCAAAACCACATATGGCTAGGTGCAACTGCACGACAATGATAGTGGTTCAAAAATCTATGTTTTGGCGCGCCTAATCTTGTTATATCTTTTACCAGACGTCAGTTGCGGGCAGTAAATGACCTGCGTGCCAGCAGTTTGAGACCCCTGATTTAGCAGCTCCAAATTGACATAACAATATGATGTCATAGGAGAACTTTTCAGGATCAAATGATCTCATAGTAGAAGCCTCATGTAATGTCATAATACCCTCTCACCGCTGGTCACCATTAGGTTTCTGTAATGTTATAAGCTATTAAATATTAGCTATTAGTTATTAAGCTATTAAATAATCTTGAAGTTCTTATAGCACTTTAGGAGAACATTTAACGCTGTTAAGCTTCTATGATAGATAACAAAATTTCTAAGCTTCTGTTATGTCATAACAGAACAACAGAATATTTTTATATTCCAATGACACAATAATAGAACATTTTAAGACACTGTGATATAAGAATACATTTTAAGCTATATGATGACACATTAGAATTCTTTAAGCTCCTTATGCCACTGAAGAACAATTGCATTTGAAGAATACCATTATTAAACTTTTGTGATGTCACAAGAACACATTAAAGCTGCTATGATGTCATAAGAGAATATGTTAAAGCTTCTAAAGCCATAGGAGAACATATTTAAGTGACAGGAGAACAATGCTCCAATGATCTAACAGAATGCTTTTAACCTCATAGTATGTCATAAGAAAACGTTAAGCTCATATGACATCATTGAACCTTCACATTGTAGGACAACATATTTAAGCTTTGATCATAAAAAAAACATTTTTGAGCTCCCATGACACCATTGAGAAGTATTTTAAGCTCTTATGAAGTCATAAAGGAATATTTTAGGCTCCCTTGATGTCACAGGAGAACATATAGTGTGTATTACATCATAGACAATCCCTGACTTTAGACAGATTACTGATAAATATGTCTGTTGAGGTGCAGTCTTTAATTTAGCACTGTAGTTAGCGGCTAACGATTCTCAGCGGCTAATGATGTATTTAGTAAACACAGTGCAACAAATAGTGTGGTGATACTCAAGGAGGAAGGTGCTATCTTCACAGGATCATAGACGTTTTAAGCTCTCTTCAGTTCACTATTTGACAACAGCCGAGCAAATAATCTCTCTCATGCCAACGTTCACCCTCATGACTGTCACACAACAATGCTCTTTCGCTCCCTTCATATACCTTTCGGGATGTTCATTTCTGGTCACCTTACAACCACTTCCGTCACAGCACAACAGAATATATAAATACATTAATTCAGAAACAAAACATCTATCATACAATAAAGAAAATAATGAAAGAAATAAAAATATTATAACAAATAAATTTATTGACAGCTGGGCTTCACCATGTAACCTCTGAATCAGTCATGTAAATCAGCCATAATGGTGCTGACTGACAGACATGCTCCGTATAAAGACACTGTTCCATGATCAGCTTCTGTACACGCGATTTGAAGAGGAGCGAAAGTGGATACTTTTGGATTTGGGTTTGTTTTTGAACAGACAAATACACTTAATAATATGTAAATGTCTGTCCTGGTGTGTTTTATTTTTAACACAAATAACTTTGTCTTAAATGAGCATAAATAGTTACGAAAGTAATAAAATGCTTTTATTATAGATCTGTGGATTCTTAAAGGGACACCTTAGTTATCAAACAACAATGAGAGATCTGCTGCTCTTCACTAAATAATTATAGTAACTTTAATCAATACTTAAATTCTGTGAATTAAAAAGTGAACAAGGTTGTATGGCTTGATTTAATTTCTGTATAGGCCATTGATATAGGCTAAACCTTTTATTTTATTTTCAGTTTTCTAATGTTTGTTATGTATTAAATCCTTTGGAGCAATATTCTCTTAAAATTTGTAATGGTTTCAACTAGGCTTATACAATTAAACTGCTCTGAATGAACATATTAAAGAGCTTGTGGTAATTTTTTGATAGTTCTTCTGGGTAGATTTGAGTTTTGCATCCCAATGTTGACAGGTATGCATATAGTGAAGTCAAATATCTTATGTGCAGTACCAAAAATGATTCTTAACATTAAGAAGGTTCATTTCTGACCTTAAGAGCTCAGAGAGAGGAAAAGGCAGTAACATGATTGATTCTTCAAGCCTGTCAGCACATTAGTAGGGATGAAAACAAATCCAGGGTCAGAGTTGTATGGCCGTGAAGAATCTTCTCTTCCTCTTCCTCCTGCAGTTCCTGCCAGTGAAGGGATCAAAGCTACGGTGGCGGCTCCATGACTGTGCCGTCCTCCGTCAGCTGAGCCTATGTGTCAGCCGTGATGAAAAGTCATGATTTTATGGGTGAAAATGAGATTTATGAATGTGTTCATGAGTTACAGTAGCTGTGAATTTGGCAAAGTAGTTGGGATCTGCGAGAAGCCAAAAACAATGACAGTAACATGGAAGGAATTTGGTTGAAATAATCCTCTCACTTTTTTTTATCTGGCTGCATCCTACAAAAAAAAAAAAAAAAACTGAAACAGATTATAAAATGTTCAGAGAATGAGCACAACACTCTGCCCCACTGGCTGGCTATCCTGTTTGATTTGGCAGGATATTAATCATTTGTGTCAATAAAAAGCGTAGTGAATGCAAATATCCGGGCTAGCCGTCAATAAGTAACCATGAAACCAGTGCAAATTAACCTCTAAATGTCATGGGAAAACCCAATACCAAATCCATTATCCACTGATAGGTAGAAAATGCTCATATTACTGTTGCTCCAGAGACTAAAGAGAGAAAAAAAGATTCCTTCGACGCCTCAGAGCAGAGGTTTGTTCAGATTTCAGCCTCTGATGCTTCTGCACTCCACTGCAGCCACCAAAAACTGCTGTTTTCATTACTTACGTCGACATGATGAAACTAAGAGCAAGTGCAAAACACAGCAGTACCAATATCATTTTGGTGCACCACCAGTGATTTTATTCGGTCTGGGCTTCAAACTTTAATTCCTGCTGTTCTGTGAATATCCCTTTTCATTTAGATATTGTTCAAATTAGCTATTTATTCAAGATTTAACAAATTTAATTTATGAACAGTAAGGACCTTTGCTACAACTATAGAAATTTGCACACAAGTGTGAGAGTAAAAAAAAACATTCCTGTTAATTAACCCTGAAATTAAAGTTTTGTCATAATTTACTCTCAGGTCAAGGATGAATATTAAGTAATGTCCCATTTAAAAAAATATTGGTCTTTTGTATAAAAAAAAGGTTATGTGTATTGTAACAAAGCAGAAATGCACCACATTTCCTGCTGCTGAAAAATAGACAAAAAAAATTGCAGTTTTGGTTTTCTGAAAATATGAGCCAAAAAAGACAGAAAGCCACAGACAAAACACAAAACCATAAATAAAACTCAAAACCCAAACAAAACCTCAAACCACAAACAAAACCCATAAACAAAACCCAAAACCACAAATAAAACCCTAAACAAACCCCAAACAAAAGGCAATCAAAATTCAAAACCCAAACAAAACTCAAAACCCCAAACCATAAAAAACCCAATACCCATAAACAAAACCCTAACAAAACCCAATACCCCAAACAAAACCCATAAACAAAACCCAAAACCACAAATAAAACCCTAAACAAAACCCAAACCCCAAACAAAAGGTAAACAAAATTCAAAACCCAAACAAAACTCAAAACCCCAAACCATAAAAAACCCAATACCCATAAACAAAACCCTAAACAAAACCCAATACCCCAAACAAAACCCTAAACAAACAAAACCCAAACCCCAAGCAAAAGCCTAACAAAACTCAAAACCCCAAACAAACTCAAACCACAAACAAAACCCAAAACAAAACCTAATACCCATAAACAAAATCCCAAACAAAACCCAATGCCTCTAAACAAAAGCCTAAACAAAACCTTATACCCCAAACAAAACTCTAAACAATCAAAACCCAACACCCCAAAGCGAAAACCAAAACCACAAACAAAACCCCAAACAAAAGGCAAAAAAAAAACTCCAAACAAAATGCAAAACCACAAAAAAACAATAAAAACAAAAAACAAAACCACAAACAAAACCCAGTACCCCTAAACAAAACCCAATACCTCTAAACAAAACCCAATACCCCAAACAAAACCCAAATATCTGGGGGGAAAAAAAAACTAAAACCCCCAACAAATTCCAAAACCCAAAATGTGATTTTTGTTGTTAAACTCCCCCAAAACAAAACTATTATCTTCAGTGTTACGTGTGCAGGTTTCACTGTCCCTCCAGCTGTTATTACTGTGTTAACTTGCAATGCATTTGAGCTCTCTATATTAACAAATAACAATTCCTATTATGAGTCGCAGTTCAGTGTAATTTGCATGGGAGTTAATAGCCATCACCAAATCTCTTTGTCTTTTCCACAGAAAAAAATGGCCATCATTTATGTTTGGGCGACACTGAGTGTGAGTAAATGCTGATGCAACATTTACGGATTAACTGTCTCTTTAATATGTTATGCAATTTCGCTTCTCGAGATTACACTACTGATTAATTATTATTATTATTTTTTGCTGTGCGATGACTGTGTGAAAAGTTTCTCCACCGAAACGCGTATAAAGTTTTGCTGTTATCCTCTATTTTCAGCCTGTTACTGTGGCAGACACCTCTTTATCGTGAAGTCTATTTACGAGCACACCCTCTAATCCATTAAAAGGGATTCATGCGCAAACTAATGTTTCTCTGCATAATTTTAATGGCACAAAGCTCTTCAGTGTTAACCTTACTAGCCAGGCTTTATTATAAAGCAGGTTAAAGCTTTATCCCATCAAGAACATTTTATGGAAATTGTGTAATTTAGAAATCCTGCTAATATTAAAAGTACTGTCACACACTGAGGTCCTAATATTCATAAGCGTGTGTTTCGTGTGTCTCATTAAGTGTTTATATTGTGTTGCGTCAGTGAACTGAATGACTCCAAAGTCTTTGATAAGGTCACTCAGTTTTAACAGCATTTGTGCTGTTGCGGTTGCACAATGAATATTTGGAAACATTGAAAGCCAGCATCAAGAGCTGTCAATCAATCACAGATCACCTTACAGTAGGCTATGTTTTGGTTTTCCATCCATGCTGAAAATGCATTTAAAGTACATGACTACAATGTACCGTTTATTATTTTTTTAATTTATTTTTTATTTTTTTGGAAGCTATGCACTCTCAAAAACAGGCCCCCCACAAAAGCCATTTTTTGTTTAATAGAGGTCTAATAAAGGTCTAAGGATAGCCCAAAACTAGAATTGTCATCAAACACACATTAGATATGCTTCAGATTTTAGAGGTATTTGATGACTAGTCTAGTTTTGGGCTATTTTATTATTATTATTATTATTAATAATAATAATAATAATAATAATAATAATAATAATAATAATATAAGGGATTATTATTATAGCGCTTTTTTGGACAATCAAAGTGCTTTATACATTTTTGGGGGAAATCTCCTCATCCACCACCAGTGTGCAGCATCAGCCATATTGCGTCAGACTGCACACCAGCTGATTGGTGGAAAGGAGACACAGTGATGAAGCCAATTGTGAAATGGGATGGTTAGGAGGCTATGATGGACAGAATCCAGTGGGCAAATTTGGCCAGGATGCCGGGGTAAAACCCCTACTCTTTTTCGAAGGACATCCTGGGATTTTTAACAACCACTGGAGTCAGGATCTCAGTTTAACATCTATTAAATTTTCATTTTGTCAAGGTTCGGGAAGGATGAGGGAGTGAGGGCTCAAATGCAACACAAGATGATTTATTATACATTAAAATAAAACAAAAAGGACAACAAAAACCACCCGAGGGGGACAAACATAACTAAAACATCAACAGGCAAAAAACTTGGCTGGGCAAGACTGGACAAGACTGGAGCAGGAACACAGGGGAGTGTAGACGACGAACTGGCACAGGACAGCAGACATGAGGAGTATATAAGCAGAAGTAAATTAACACACAAACAGGTGAACCTAATAAACTAATAATGGGTTAACAAGGAGGGTGGGACGCTGAGAATGAAACAGCGCGATGCCGATGGAACGAAATACAAACACGAGTACAAGAGCGTGCGTCGCAAGCACTCAGGACAGTGTGCACACAGAGATATACACAATGACAGAAAACAAGTGCTCGACCTGAGAAAACTCGAGCCGAGCACAACAGGACAGGACAAGACAGAGCTAGTGTCCAGATTTCTGCCACCAAAACAAGAATTTACAAGACCAGAGTGGCAGAACCCTGACAAATTTTGCCTGTTTTTTTTTTTTTGACGTCGGGTAGACTTCTTTTAAACACACTGGCCTATTCACACTAAAACACTGTATGATTCATGTCTGGCCATTTGTTAGGAGAAGTCACTTTATTAAGCAAACTTATGCACATGCACACATGCAGTTCTGTAATCTGACATTGTTGTTTTGCTGGTCAAGTACTGGCACAGGTTGTTTTCACTCACGTGGTTCTGGTGACGCACTAAATTCAGATGGAGTGCAGAAAGTAATAAACTGAATGGGAGACATAGAGGAAAGTCTGTGTTTTTGTGATTTACACCATATTTCAAAAGAGAGATAAATAGAAAATAAATACATACAGTATGTTGGGCATGATCCTTATATCATAAAGAGGGTGAAGATTTCTACTTAAATAAAATATATTTGCCTGTCATCGAGGCAGTAGATACTGTATAAGCTATTACATTACATGTAAAAAAATACTATAGTATTTGGAAGCATATTATAGATAATTACTTGAATTACACGGTCATAGTAATTATGTTGTTGTTGTGGTACGACACAACTGTGGTAACAAATTATTCAATAGGCTTCAGTTTCTATGATTACACCATCACAATGCACCACAGTTTACACTAACATTACAGTATTTATTACAGTTTATCAGTTTACTATACTACAGTATTCTGTAGCATTTATTAACAAGGAGTTATACACATTATACACCTTACTATGTGGTTTAAAAACATGTTTATTATAATATACTATAGTTTTAGTTCCCATGCGGATATCTTCCAGACATCACAAAATAACAGACGAACGCATGCAAAAGCGTGGACGCATAGTCTATTTATTTATTTTTATAAGGGGGAAAAATGCTCCACAATAATAACTGTCTTGTTTTGTCACAAGGTTTGCATTTGTTTTTGTTCTGTCGATGAGCTTACCATCAACAAACATTCACCGCTACTGCACATCTCAATGTTCACGTTACGGTTGTTTATTCTGCCGAAACGCCAATAAAGACTTGGATTATTGCAAAACAAGATGGAGATTTCAATACTATTTCATTAAATTGATTACATGGCAGGGTACGTTATTTATATTCTCCTGGATTTTGTATAAGTGTGGTGGTGTTTGCATCTGATTTTTATATAGCACATTAATATATTTATACACATAGCTAGGCCTGTATATAATCTTTATTGGTGCTGTCAAACATATTATCGCATTCAAAAAAATATGTTTTGTATAAATGTTAATGACGCTTTTTGTTTTCAGCCAGTTTCTTGAAATTTCCCCCCTTTATAAGCAAAAACTTTTGGAAGTCTATAAAAGCTGTTCGGCATTTCTCATTTTGGCCGATTTAAACAATTATAAACAACTTAAAACAGAAACATTTTGATTCCTATGTAGAAGAATCACTTCCTGCCCTACATCCGAGTCTCGCGCATCACCAATGACTTCATGTGAAAACAACCTATAGACCAAACACAAAATGGACAGAGTTTGTGTTTTCAGACTCTCAAAATGCTACTGTTTGGTATAACGGACAAACCACATCAAAGTTTTAGTTTTCCTTGAAAATGGTGCTGTGCAAAAAAAAATAAAAAGATACTTGTCCTGCAAAAGCTGAGCTTTCTGAAGGCTTTTTTTTTTTTTGACAGCCCAGTTTTTGTGTTGTAGTGAAATCTAAAAATGCCACCTACAAATATCCATGTTCACAACAGTATTGGCCATCTATGTGATATTCACTTGCACTGTGTTGGTAAAGATGGTGTAAATGTTACTTTCTGTATTTTTTCTGCTTACAAGTTTGGGTGGGATTTCTGCTCATGATCAACATTGTGTCAGACTTGATTTCCAAAACCAAAAGATGGTAGCAGTCAGAATGGTACATTTAGTTTGTTATACTTTTTTATAGTGGAAAGAAGTGAAGGCACATTGTCCACCTTTTTTCAGTCTATGACAGTCTATGGTGTGGATGAGAAACTTGTGGAAAATGCTTGAAAATGCTATAGAGCTTGAAGCGTATTTTCCAACGTATCCGGATTAATGTAGACATAGCCTTAAAAGAGCCATCGAAATGGTCATGATAAGCCTTGGGAGGAAAAAGGAAAAAGCCAGTGCAAATCCAGCGACTGCTGTTCTCTTCAATGACAATATCAACACAAATGTCAACACTGTGGTGTCAGCATCAGCACGGGTGGCCCGGGATGCCTGAGTAAAAGTGACACGGGCGATGTGTGGTGTTTGCTGAGCCACTCGGCTTTCTTATTATCCAGCCGTGTTTCCAGACACCAGCCATGTACATATATGCTTTGTTTGGATGCATAACGCTCAATATATTCATTGCTGTTGTTGCGGCCATGCGTCTCGCTGCAGGGCTGTTCCAAACTTCCGAATTTATTTCTCTGTGACATTTCGAGATTGATCCCTTGTTTCTTCTCCATATGCCTCTTCCCGAGTTATTAAAGACATATGAGTCTCTATTTAAAATGAAGAGGCTGCGTTATGCTCTTTGGAATTATATTTCATTATAGTCCATATGAGAAATTCAGTGTTTGTTTGCAGAGACGGCGAAGCTCTTGAGGAATACAGAATTCTTTTGCATATATTACTCAAGGGTATTACCCAGCAAGCCAAAATATACTTCCTCGCCATTCAAACCGGCTTACTCTCCCTCAGCCACTTAAAGGAATTATGACAGATGAGCTGTTCCAGAACAACATAATTTGTGTGTTTATGTGTGCATTGTCTAAGACATGCAAATTGTTTGCTTCCTGTTGGTTTGGTCTGTGTGGTGTAAAGAGGCTGTTTTAAAGGCTGGATCGCACGGTTTCTGTGTCGTCTTTGGCTCACGCGTATGCATTTTTTTTGTCTTGCGTAAATAATATTGACAAACTTGTTTGCCTTATGATAAGATTCTCTTTTGAGCATTTGGCAAATAAAGAAAATATATACTTGATGTTTTCAAACCAAATGAATGGTGTCTCAGCATCTCGGTGGCAAGCTTTTCATATTACTCTCTAAAGCTTGAGTAAAGAGTATATTATTAGAGCAGATCCATTAATTCCTGCTTGTAGACACAGGGCTTGTGTAGAAAACATTGCCTGGCTCATTTGTGCCGTTTCTCTCGTTTCACATTCAGCTCTCTCGGCACAAGTGTCTCTGGCACTGCGGTGAAATGCATCCTGACATTTCACAAATCTATTTGTTATGAGAAAGGTTATTTAGTTTCCTTGTTGTTCGGCTCATTGAACCGCACAGGGGCCACACGCTCAAACCAGACGAGTGTTGTCTAACCACCTCACAAGCTTTTCATATTCCCATTGGCCGCACTTTTGAGATGGCTGATTGATATGTTCAAACAAGACACTGGCCATTTATTGTACTCTTGGCTCATGTGCTAGCAAAAACATTATATAGCAAAGCGTCTATGGTGCTCTATGAACAATTCATCGCTTTCATTACATCATGGAGATCAAAATTAGTGAACAACTTTTCACTTTTCTTCAGCTTAGTCGCTGATTTATCAGGGGTCGCCACAATGGAATCAACCGCCAATTACTCTGGCATATGTTTTTTTTTGGTCACACTTTATTTTGATGGTGCGTTTGTTACATTGCATCTACATGCCAACTAATTCTCATTAGATTATAAGTAGACTGTTAGGTTGGGGTTTGGGTTAGGGTTAGTATAAGTTGACATGCATGTGCAATGTTGAAGGATCAGTGTCAACAGATATTAAGCAGTCTACTAATACTCAAATGTACCATCAAAATAAAGTGTTATCGTTGCCCTTCCAGCCACAACCCAGCACTGAGAGTACACTAACACGTGAACCCCTATAGCTGGGAAGCACCCACCTACTCTCTCATTCACACATACTCATGCACTACGGTCAATTTAGTGTATTCTGTTCACATATACTTCATGTCTTTGGACTAAAAGCTGAGCACATTGAAATAATGAAATGACTGCCCAGAGTCCTGATATAAACCTGATTGAAAATCTCGGAAAAATCTCTGGTGACAAAGCTATGGCTGAAAATGTGAAGAGATTGAAGAAAAGCTGATCAAGATCACAGCAGAGCAATGTGTGAGACTAGTAATATCTGTGAGAGACTAGTGATGTACTGTATGTGAATGGCTAGTGTTGTCATGTCAGAGATTAGTGATGGATGGCTAATTGATATGTTCAAACAAGACACTGGCTATTTATTGTAATCTTGTCTCATGTGCCAAAAACATATAGCAAAGCTTCTATGGTGCTCCATGAAGAAATAATTGCTTTCATTATACTGTGGAGACTTTTCACTTTCCTTCTGCTTAGTCCCTAATTTATCAGGGGACGCCACAGTGAATTGAACCACCAATTTCTCTGGTTTAAGTTTTTCATGTGACAGATGCAAACTCTACACCGAAACGCCTCCTAGCCCAGCCAGGAATTTCTTGCTGTTGAGATGAACCACTGAGCCACCATGCCACTGGAGAACAAATTACAATGCCTTAGATTTCAAGGTCACTACTTGTCAGGAGTAAAGTAGTTTTTAAGCATATTATAAAACCTGTAAATGAGATATTAGAAAAAGAGCACTCGTAATTGATAACAAAATTAGAGAACACTCATATTTATTAATGTTGGGATAGTTCACCCCCCACAAAGAGCAAAATCTAAATCACAATTGTATCACCCTCAACCAGTTCCAATTCATTGTTGAACACAAACGAAGATATTCTGAGGAAAGCTGGAAACCTGTAACCACTGACTTCCATTGTATTTGTTTTTCCTTCTATCGAAGCCAATGGTTACAGTTTTCAAGCTTCAAAATATCTTCTGGAATTGCTCACCAGTTCAGCATTGAACAGAGCAGAATCTCTTTCAGCATATACATTGTATTGATGTTTATGCATAATGACCTCTGTCACACAGCAAAACAAGACGAGCAGTTCCCCAAGCTGAGAACATTGAAATAATGAAATGACAGCCCAGAGTCCTGATATAAACCTGATCGAAAGCCTCTGCAAAATCCCTGGTGACAAAGTTATGGTTGAAACACAGTGAAATGTGAAACAAACTGAAGAAAAACAGATAAAGATCACAGCAGAGCAGTGTGTGAGACTAGTAATATCTGTGAGAGACTAGTGTTGTCGGGTGAGAGACGGGCCAGACAGAATCTGCAGATATTTTTTTTTTGGTATTTCTGCTGAGAATTTTGTAAAAAGTCTGCGGATTTATTCAGAATGATTTTGGGAGTATCAAAACTAAAAGCTTAATATATGACATAAAAATAATACCTTTTTAACTTTTATTGAATGTTTACAATGCAAATCCAATTAGATCCACTTATTAGTTAAACAAAGCAAGTCTCTTATATATCTAAAAGACAGAAAATATTACTTTACACACTATATTGTAAAGAAATCAAATGAACAATTTCATATTAGTCTGTAATACTACTGAAATTAATATAAAAACTGAATAAATAAAAATCGACACACATTTACACAAGTAAATTAATAGAATCAATGATGTGGTAAAAATCTGCAGATTCCGTGTGGGCCTAGTGATGAGCTATCAGCCATTACTAGTCTAAATATGATCACTGTGTTTTAAAATAAAGCATTTAAATTTAAGTGTCCTTATTAATGCATTGATAGTCAAGCAGGATTGCACACACTATTAATTATTTCAGTTTTTCACCAAATACATGTGTCAGTGACAGAGAAGTTTAGCATAATAAATTATGAATGATTATGGATGATGTCAATGCCATGGAAAAAGCTAGTGGATCAGTTTTTCCTATTAAAATTGAAGCGGCTCTTTACCTAAAATAGGTTAAAATTAATTAATTAAATAAAAACTTTCGCAGCTAAGTTTTTGGCTTGTGGACATGTTGGATTTATCATGAAGCCCCTCTGGTGGGAACGGTCGGAGGTGGGAATATTTAACACAGGGAGGGATTTCTCCCTTTGAGAGTGCTAATTACTAACTGAGGACAACTCTGTCCCCATCACTCACTCTGTCACTCAATATTAATACGGCCGCTCATTGATGTCTGGCAAGCTGTCTAGACATCACCTGAGCCATTAATCAGAGCCAAGACACATCTAGCTACACGAGCTATACCCATAGATAACCATGCACAACAAGCATCATCGCACAACCAGTGACTGACTAATACAACCCCGATCAGCCCGCTTAAAGTCCTGTGTTAACATTTTAAATCTACCGGCTCATAAAAGGTGAGTGCACGGAAACATCACACTAGCATTTCCCCAAATCACACACTCCTTGATTTGCAATTCCACAAAAAAAAAAAAAAAAACCTGCTACATAAATAGAGCTTCACGGCCGCGGCGTGAAACCAACTAAAAAACCTTGAATAGATTGTGAATTTTTAAAGTCAAGATCAAATGAAAATCGCACAAAGGAGGCAGCAAGTGGAATTGAAAGTGTGATACAGAAGAGGGGGGTGTGGATAAATACAGGATTAGACTCCGCAGGCCTGGTTCCCACAGATTGCCTGAAACGGGGGTTACAGATTTAAAGCAGGTAGCGGCTGTTGACAGGTTCGGTTGTGCACACGCTCCCCCTCCACTCATTTTCTGCATCATGTCTTACACATTGAAGAGGACCCATGTCAAAACCTGTTTACATGTCATCCCGAGCACTGTAAAGTGTTGTAGTCTGCTGTGATGATTTGACAGTTCGACTCTATTTGTTACTGTAAAGGAGCTCATTTTATATACTGTTTGAACTCCTTAATTTCTTTACATACTAACAGGTTTGGGTCTGCATGCTTTTCCTGTGCGTCAGCAAGTTTAGTAGCTCCGTGTTTAATGGGATCAGGAGAGACATGTGGCTCACTTCAATCCCAGGCCAATTGAGTGTTTTTAATGCAATTTGTGGACTAGCCCCGGCTAGTAGGATTTGTTCCATACTGTTAGATGTGGAGTCAATTACACTGTATCTCTGGAGTGAATTTTGGAGGAACTGCTCATCTAGCTATAAAGATACTTATGGGTAGCATTGAATATGTGAGCTTGGGATGACAGTTTGAAGTCTCTACTTCAGACTGTTTGTAGGGGAGACTTGGGAATGTTGTTGCACTTTATATCATCTTCAATGTCTGTTTTTTTTCCTAGTTGTAAATATATATAGGATATCATGTAAATCTTGGTCTACAGCAGACATTCTAGTAATAGTATGTCAACGTAGTTTAGAGATCAGCATCGGAATTTGATTTTCAGACATTTCAGAACAACTTAGTAAAAGATAAACAAAGGAAATGGCTCAAAACGACTAACTACATAAATATCAACCAATCAATCAATATCATGCTTGCATATCGGAGGCTGTATAAGCTAATGAGGCTTTAAAAAGAAAGTTTAGCAAAGTAAAAATAGTTAAAGATATCGGTCACTCAAAAATTATATGTTGCTCTTAGTTTACTTGCCCTCAGGTCATCCATACATTTATTCATAAACAGAAGTGCTAGTCAATGGCTACCAGCACCTTTAGATAAAAAAACCCAAACAAACTGGCAAAACAAAAATAATACCCATGTCTTCTGACGTGATTGCATGGGAGCTTTTGCCCAAAGTATATATTTTCCCATAAGTAGCTCTCACACACGCGCACACGCACGCACGCACGCGCACACACACACACACATGCACAGTTATGTTAAATAATATTCTGGCTCTTCCCATCTATAATGGAATTAGTGCTTGAGTTGTGAAGCTCCAAAAACCATCATAAAAGTTAAGCCACACTGTAAAAAAAATCCGTTATTTAAATTTTTTTTTCGTCAGCTACTGTGCCAGAAAATAAACGTAACAGACGTTAAATTACAGAAATTTCCTTAAATTTAAATTTCCGGTAAATTTCTGCTATTTAATAGCCGTTATTTTACGGTAAATTTCTGTAATTTAATGGCCGGTATTTTATGGTAAATTTCTATAATTTAGTGGGCGTATTTTTCGGAAAACTTCTGTAAAATAATGGCCATTATTTTACGTAAAATTTCTGTAATTTAATGGCCGTTATTTTATGGTCAATTTCTGTAAATTAGCGTCCATTATTTTACGGTAAATTTCTGTAATTTAATGGCTGGTATTTTATAGTAAACATTTGTAATTTACCGGCCGTTACTTTACGGCAAGTTTCTGTAATTTACCAGCCATTACTTTACGGTAAATTTCTGTAATTTAACGGCCGTTATTTGACTTTTTCCGGCACCCTACCTGCCGAAAAAAAACTAAAATAACAGATTTTTTTACAGAGGATCCATTAAAAAATTAAAGGAAGCATACTGTAGTTATTGGGTTTGTAAGAATATTTAGAAAATATCTGAACAAGTTCAGCTGCTGGGTAAATTTTTTAATAAATTCTAAATGTAAGCTAATTTTTACCCAGCAAATTTTTTTTGAGTGCATATTAAAAAATTTGAGAGTTAATCAATCTACGGTGCGCGAGTTAATTCGTTGTTTTCTCGAGATTGTATTAGTATTAGTTTAAAAAGTATTTATTTATTTGTCTGGTATTGTCATGCTGTATGTTTAGCTACGCTGATCTCACAAGAAAACTGAACTATATTACATTATGGCAAAAGAAGTTGCTGACTTGTACAAATTCTTGTGCCCCCAAAGCCAAACCCTAAACGCAACCCAGGCTCATTATGAAAATGTACCGCTATATACATTCCTGGAAATTGTGAAATATGTCCCAAGTGCTACCTTGTTTTGCAGTTTTTGATTTTGCGAATCCACCCGAGGCCTCTGTGTACACTTTTTCAGATCTCCAATTTCTCTCACCAGTGCTGTTCTCGCGTAAATCCACCAGAGGCCGCTGTCGACTGACTGACAGGCTGACCGATCGACTGACCCACCCTCCCTCCTCCTTCATTAAACCCAACCAATAATGTTTTCAAAAGCACAGCGCCCATCCACTTCCCTAAACCCAACAGATAGTTTTAAAAAGCAATCCAGAACAAGAAAAGCCCTTGTCTGATTTTTACCACGATCTCGCCCTGTTATTTACTCGTTTATTTAATTTTTTTGGCTTTTGTTTTTGTCTGAACCGCTTTCTGGAACTGTTCTTCACTAGACTCGAACCCCGTCGTCGTGGTCAACTCCTGCGTCTCAAGCCTGCTGACGTACGCAACGAGCCACTGAACAAACTGGTAACTGCAGGAAAGCTGTCCATAGAGAGATAAGCGGTCAGCTGCTAGCGCGAAAAGGATTGGCATCATACCGCCCCGTAGTGCTCATTTTAAAGACAAAAAAAAAGTATGTAAAGAAATGTATATAGGGCTATGTTTTCAGAATGAGCCTATGTTGCCTCAGCCCAACTCTCATTGGGGGAACAGATTTTATATTAAATGTATTAATGTGATCATAATAATGTATACAAATTAGCAACTAAATCAAAAAGTTATGAAATGCCTTGAAATTGTAACTCAACTCACTCATGAATGAGACTAAGACTGTTTATATGCAATATTGATTTTAGCATAAAATAATTACAAACAAGCCACGGAAGACCTACTTCAACAAACACTAATGCTATTTCATTCTTGAATTATATTGGTTTTGAAATAACAAAAAGGAATGAATGATTGACTTCACAGACTCACTTTATTTTTGAATATTTCTGTTTTTGACTGGAACTGTTGAGTGATTTATTCAATGATACACTGAAATAGGCTAACTTTTTGAAATTTTCAGTGTAAAGGCACTACACTCAAAGACGTTTGTTCTACTGATTTAGAATGAACACAATCCTGAATTTTTTTTGAGAGGACAACTTAATTGTTTGGGTCAGTTGGCATTTCTGTGTGGAGTTTGCATGTTCTCCCTGTGTTCACGTGGGTTTACTTCAGATGCTCTGGTTTCCCGCACAGTCCATGCGCTGTAAGTGAAATGGGAAAACTAAATTGGCCTTAGTGTATGAGTGTGTGAATGTGAGAGTATATGGGTGTTTCCCAGTGCTGGGTTGCAGCTGGAAGGGCATTCGCTGTGTAAAACATATGCCGGAATAGTTGGTGGTTCATTCCGCTATGGTGACCCCTGATAAACGAGAATAAGATGAAGGAAAATAAAGTAATGAACTTAATTGTTATATGTTAAATACACTTACAATTGTAAAAACTAGCAAGTTAACTTAATTCCTTCATGTTGTCCTAACATAAATCGATTGTGTGGAACCAAGCATTTTTTACAGTGTATTAGCATTATTTATATGTAAAAATGTGCAAGTGTGCAATTTTTAATGCATTTCTGGTTTATTCCCTGAATGAATTGCCATTTTGAAAAAATCAATTGAATCAATGATTCATTCTAAAGTTCTTCATTAAACAATCCTGTTAAAAGGATCCACAAACATAAGCACAAGTTTCAATAACATGTATTTCAACATTTTAAAAATGATGAGCGGATAATTCAGTAATATAATAAAATCAATTGTCAGTAATTCACAAAGACAAGCACTGTGATTTTAACCCTTTTCACACAGGGATACCTGTAAACATCTGGAAAATTACCGTAACGACTTTACTAGTAAATCAAACAAAGCTCTGTTCACACAGTCAAGAACGTTTAGAAAGTTTTCCACAAAAGGCCATTCACACCTCCATTCCAAAATACCGGTAAATTCTGACATCATTAACCAAAAATTAGCTCTAAACAGCTGCGCTTGTATTTGTACACATAGAAGGGGTCGGCCTTTTGTTGATGGTTTCACTTTTATTTAAAGCTTTAGCGTTCATGCAGCGGCTTTGCCCCAGAGAAATCCGAAGGCAGAAGCGCAAACCGCAGCTAAATGTTTACACATCTGATGACATTACAAACTGTGTGTTTGGTAAGTATTGTGAACAACTTCGATATAAACGAGTGGAGGAACACTTTCACATGTCGATATGTAGATAATGTGTGTGTGTCAGTGCTCACCGGCTGCTTCACGCGCACAAGCGTCAAGCAACTGAAGCACAGCTTTAAGGTAAAGAAACAGTTTATCATAAGTATTTTATCGATAATTTTTAAACAGTTGGCATTAAGAAGTAACATAGAAACTTTATCTGACTAACATCTAACAGCTAAATGTGTCTGGAAAGATATTCAAAGGCTTTTATTTTCATAAACAGCGCGGATTTCAATGCATCTGAATGTTCTGATTGGCTGGAGTAGATGTCTCACGTTAGTGCGTTTTAATCATGAACGTGCTCTTTCCGGCAATGTTCCTTTTGCGTTCACACAGCACAGCATTCCAGGAAATTACTGGTAATGTTACAACTTCTCTTTCCAGAAAATTTAACAAACGGAACAAATTTACTGATATTTTCAAAAAGGGCCTGTTCACACATACAGAGCTTTCTGAAAATTGCCTGTAATTTTCTAGAAAGCTCTGCATGTGTGAAAGGGGCTATTGTTTACTGTAATATCAACACTTAAAATACTGCTCAACCAATCAACCAAGAACTAACTACTGTCCATATAATCACATTAGTATAATTAATAACACGTATGATTACTGTAACTATGAATAAGCTGCACTACAAAAGCGTTGAAGATCTAAGTGTGAAGATGTTAGTTTATGTTTCAGCTCTTTGATAGTGCTGTTTATCTCCTCAGCAAGTGCATGCCCTGTAAAATGCGCTGCCTGTGTGTTTGTGTTGCGCAGAAGTGTTTCCCCAGTGAACTGAGTGTTATATCACAAAGACACACACACACACACACACCTCACACCCTCAGCTGGAGCTCCATACATTAATGTATAACGCAGACTCAGCTATTGTTTGTAAGCTAGAGGCCATATCAATGGGGAGCAATACAAGCATTCAGCTAGGCCCTCATTCAGGTGAATGTGAATGTGCACTTATGTGACTTTGTTACATCTATATTATCATTAAAATGAATATAAAATTAAGAATAAAGAACATAACCTTTCAGATACAGATATGATTAAAACTGTACAGTTTGGTAGTCGGAAGCGCTTCAAAAGTTGCGAATTTTTATTTATTTATTTTTTGCTAAATGCTAAGGGAAAAAAATATATGTAAATAAATGTGTTTAATTTAAATATTCAAATGAAAGATTATGATAAATGTTGTGATAAAAGTAAAACTTAAAGGGATAGTTTACTCTTTTCAAATCTGTTTAATTGTCTTTCTTCAGTTGAACACAATAAGGCAACGCCACTATCTCACAGCAATTTGTCACTTTTTGATTTAGTAGCTTACTCGTATAAATTCGTACGATCTCATTCGTACATTTTAGTGCAGTTTGCCAATCCCCAAACCGACGATTGGGGTTAAGGGGTGGGGTTGGGTGCCAAGCCTCCTTTAAAAGGGCCACGAAACCCCCCTGTCTCAGCAGGGTGTTTTCACACCTCCAGTTTGAAAAAAGTCAGGAAAGTGGGTGTGTCCAGCTTTGTTTAGGTGGGAGTGTCGGGGGAGGGAAAAAGGGAAGGTTTTGCATAAAAATAGGAGTTTCCGTTTGAGCACAAGCTGATTTTCACAGAGGCAAACAAAACAAACACAGACGCATGGGAGAAAGACAGTCACTGTGTTTACATGAACATCAGTAATCAAATTATTTGCCAAATTATTAATTTTTCAACTTTAGCTGCAGTTTGGCACTTTCACTTTCATTCAGGAACATTTCATACATGCCCCCAAGTTCTTCCACTTCTTTTGGCAACACAACGTGGCGTCTTTCTGCCGTCTGACCACTGTAACAGGTAAAAACTTTCTTCAAAGCTATCATGCATATTAATGAAGTTGCACCTCATTCACAATAGAGCAGGCTGATTGGTTTGAACCAAGTCTTTCTCATGAATTTATGCTGCACGCTCAGAGACGTCACAATGTACTCACAGGTAGAGACATACAGTCTTCACTCTGGATTACATGCAAGGATCTAATCGCCGTGACGTTGCTTCAAAAATGTGTTTCAAACCGGAAGAACGAATTTGCTCAAAATAACGTGAAAAACAACCTATTTTCACTTTTTAATGAAATATGTGTGTCATAATATTGTTTTTAGCAGCATGGGACACGTATATGACTGTCAACATCTCGAAAAATGTGTTTTGGTGTTTCATGACCCTTTAAAAATCATACATTTTTGAACGAATGAACTACTAAACTGACAAAATGGAAAATAGGTACATTTCCTTTTGAGATCAGGTGAAAAAAGAAGATAATTTGATGAATGTTGGAAATCAGTAATCATTGACATCCAGAGTAGAGAAACCCAATACGGAAGTCAATGATTCTTTATTTTTCAGTCAACTATCCCTTTAAAAGTGTGTTTGTTATGTATTCTTTATATTAGACTGAAAAATAAAACACTCTATGGAAATCAGAAAAGTGACCCCTGCTCTAATGTCTTGCAAAAGTGGGAGCAATACAAGCATGCAGGCCCACTTTCATATGGAACTGGATAAGCATCCTCCTTGCATCCATATTAATATTAAAATTATTGTATGTTGAGGGACTACACATGAGAATTGAAGTGTAAAGTTTATTGTATACGTTTAAGTTCATTCATTCATTTATTTTCTTTTCGGCCTAGTCCCTTTATTAATCTGAGGTTGCCACAGCAAAATAAACTGCCAACTTATCCAGCACATGTTTTACGCAGCCGATGCACTTCCAGCTGCAACTCATCACTGGGAAACACCCATACACATTCATTCACACTCATACACTATGGACAATTTTAGCTTACCTAATTCACCTGCTGTATAGTGCATGTCTTTGGACTTGTGGGGGAAACCGGAACACCCGGAGGAAACCCATGCAAACACGGGGAGAACATGCAAACTCCACACAGAAATGGCAACTGACCCAGCCGAGACTCAAACCAGCGACCTTCTTGGTGTGAGGCGAGAGCGCTTCTTACTGCGCCACCATGCTGCCCAACATATAAGTTATGAAAAAAGTACTTTTACGAAAACAGCCTTTATGGGTTGTAATTAAAATGGTGTAATTGAATAATGTGACACAAGAAACACTTACAAGTGTATTCTAGATGTTTTATTCACATTAGGCTGGAAAAAAAAAACACTTTATGCAAATTCAAAAAGTCTAAAATCTGAAAATTGATAGATGCATAAAAAACAGTTTTGTGCCCAGGCAGTGTTTTGCAAAATGGGGAGCAATACAAGCATGCAAGCCCACATCCAGAGATGTATATGTGTATTATGCATCCTTACATCCATATTATGATTAAAATTAGTGTATGATGAGGGATATTGAACATATTCCTCTGTAAAAAAAAAAAAAAACCTTTATAAATAAAAGTGTAAAGATCTATGGCTATTAGCAGGAACAAAATATTTTGAGAAAATAGACTTTGTGTACTTTAATTGAAATCTGTACATTCTTTCATTCATTCATTCATTTTCCTTCTGCTTAGTCCCTTTATTCAGCAGGGTTCACCACAGTTGAATGAACCGCCAACTTATCCGGCATATGTTTTACAAAGAGGATGCGCTTCCTGCTGCAACCCAGTACTGGAAAACATCCATACACTCTCACATGCACACACATACACCACGGACAATTTAGTTTATCCAATTCACCTATACCACATGTCTTTGGACTGTGGGGGAAACCAGAGCATCCGGAGGAAACCCACGCCAACACTGGGAGAACATGCAACTCCACACAGAAATGCCAACTGACCCAGCTGAGGCTCGAAACAGCGACCTTTTTGCTGTGAGGTGACAGTGTTAACCACTGAGCCACCGTGCATCCCTCCTCCTTACATATTAATATTAAAATTATTGCATGATTAGGGAATGCAGATGTAAATAAAAAATGAATAGTTATATTTATGACTGAAAAATAATCATTTTGAGAAAATAGCCTTTATGTATTGTAATCTGTAGAAACAAACTGAAAAACAGTGTGACAAAAGAAATACTTACAAGTGTATTCTAGATGTTTAATTTACTTTATGGAAATCCAAAAAGTCCAAAATCTTAAAAATGACAGTTCCGTGAAAAAGACGATGGGGAAAATGGATAGCAATACAAGCATGCAAGCCCACATCCAGAGCTGTATATGTGCATAATGCATCCTTACATACATATTATGATTAAAATTAGTGTATGATGTGGGATATTGAACGATGAATGGCTCTAAATTTGTGAGAAAACAGACTTTATATATTCATTCATTCATTCATTCATTCATTTTCTTTTAAGCTTAGTCCCTTCGTTATACCGGGGTCGCCACAGTGGAATCAACCGGAATAAACTTATCCAGCACGTTTTACACAGCGGATGCCCTTTCAGCTGCAACCCATCACTGGGAAACACCCATACACACTCATTCACACACATACACTACGGACAATTTAGCTTACCCAATTCACCTGCACCACATGTCTTTGGACTTGTGGGGGAAACCGGAGCACCCAGAGAAAACCCACGCGAACACGCGGAGAACATGCAAACTCCACACAAAAACACCAACTGACCCAGCCGAGGCTCGAACCAGCGAGCTTCTTAGACTTTATATACTGTAATTAAAATCTGTAGAAACAAACTGAAAAACTGTGACATCAGAAAGATTTAAGTGTTTTTCACATCATTTATTTACAAAAGATGCACGCATGCAGGCCTACATTCAGCTGGAGGTTCATGTGTGCATTATGCCACACCAAGTCGTCCTTGTTACTTCCACATTTCATTAAAATTAGTGTGTAATGCTGTTGCATGCATCATGTTTTATGCATTCTGTTAAAATGCAAATGCATTTAAAATGTAAATACACGTTTCTTATGGATTATTCAATTTCCCAAAAACAAAAGCGGCATAAAAACCACGCATTTGAGCTCCATCCAGACAGAAAATGAGCCTGAGGAACGTGCATGAATCACCGTCAGAATCAAGCCACTTATTCGCTAAACGAGGGTCTACTTTGTTTAGACCCGGCAGTAAATAGAAAGCCTTCAGTCCTTAATATCGTTATTATTGAAAATGTTCTATATGATTAATCATAGATTTGAAGCACCCCCAATGACTTACCGGATAATGTTAACAAATAATTCTCCCTCGAGGGCTTCTATTAATAATTTTCATATTCTTTCCAAATATTATTCCACCCACCTGCTGGGTGAGATTCATTTTTTTCTCTCTCTTCCTCCTCCTTTCGTTTTGTGATCATACATTATTTAGTCCCGTGCCACATCTAATAAATGATGTTGACATATGCTCTAGGAGGGAGCAGAGCCTGGAAATGTTGGATGATAAGCTTCTTTGCATTCACACTGGATCCAATTTTGTCCTATCAGTGCGTGTGTGTAGGGCTGCAGACATAGTCCACTAGGCCCCGAGATGTCCTGGGGCTTGTGATTAGTGAAAGCAGTGCAGAGGAGAGAGGGGGAAAATATATATATAAAATAAAGCGTGAGGCAGAATCGGCAAGGGACTGAAAAACTGAGCCCACCAAACTGTCCTATCAGCAGCACTATCAGCTGTCACAGTAATGTTCCCCCATTGCTGCCGAGTGCTTGATTTCCAATTTCCTTTCAATATCTGCGTATATTTTTGTATTTCATCAGGCCGTCCGCTATCTCGTGCCTGTGTTTTTTATTTACCCGCGGGGAGGTTATTGCATTGATCTGCTATTTCTGCTGGTTGAGTTCGATCGATTCACACTTGCTAAGGAATAATCATTATTTATGTATGTAATTAGGCTCATGGCCTCTTTTTAATACAATTTTACTCTAAAAAGAAATGATCGCAAATAAATAATTGAATTTTATAAAGCATACTGGTTTTAGTTACAGAAAAGGACATATTAATGTAATCTAATGTATTATATCATGTAATATAATGTATAATATCACATATTGTAAAATATAGTTATAAATTATATGATTGTAAATAGATTTTCCCCCTATTTTCTCTTTAAATGTTCCTATCTAATAGTCAGTGTCCTATTGTCTAGTTTCACAATATTGTTGAAACTAATTTCACACGGTTACTGATAACTGATTCTACAGTTTATTTTGAGCTGCTCTGACACAATCTGTACTGTGTTAATTGCTATAGGAATAACAGTGACTTGACAAAAGCTTCTCTTTTACCATTGCTACCAACAGTTGCTACTGCTGCTGCTGATGCTAGCTAATCAAAATATTCACACATGGTAAATGTTGACCATATTTTCATATATAAATGCGTCCATGTGACTTCCAAAAGAAGTGAAACAAGTATGAATTTTTAAAAGTAAGTCTCATGTTTTATAATTAATTTTTTTTAAATAATAATAATATATTTTTTCATAATTTATCGTTTATATCATTTTCTTTTCGGCTTAGTCCCTTTATCAGGGGTCGCCACAGGGGGATGAACCGCCAACTTACCCAGCTTATGTTTTACGCAGCGGACTGTGAGGGAAAACAGAGCTCCCGAAGGAAACCCACGCAAACACAAGGAGAACTTGCAAACTCCACACAGAAATGCCAACTGACCCAGCCGAGGCTCGAACCAGCAACCTTCTTGCTGTGTAATATTCTTATTATTATGATAGATATAGCATTTTATGGATTTTGTGATGATGCTCTTAAAAATCCATATTATAAACAAGTAAAAGTAATATAAAGGCAAAAGTATAGTCCGAATACAGTTGAAGTCTCGAATTATTAGCCCCCCCCGTTTATTTTTTCCCCATTTTCTGTTTAACGCAGAGAAGATTTTTTTCAACCCATTTCTAAACATAATAGTTTTAATACCTTATCTCTCATAACTGATTTATTTTATCTTTGCCATGATGACAGTACATAATATTTTACTAGATATTTTTTAAGACACTTCAATACAGCTTAAAGTGACATTTAAAGGCTTAACTAGGTTAATTAGGTTAACTAGGCAGGTTAGGGTAATTGGGCAAGTTATTGTATAATGATGGTTTGTTCTGTAGACTATTGAAAAAAATATAAAAAGGGGCTAATAATTTTGACTTTAAAATGTGTTTTAAAAAATTAAAAACTGCTTTTATTCTAGCCGAAATAAAACAAATAAGACTTTCTCCAGAAGAAAAAATATCAGACATACTGTGAAAATTTCCTTGCTCTGTTAAACATCATTTGGGAAATATTTAAAAAGAAAAAAAATTCAAAGGGGGGCTAATAATTCTGACTTCAACTGTACATTGCCAAAAATAAATAACCTTATAGATGTGCACACATACACAGTAGTTCTTTCTGGTTTTCAAATCTGATCAGCTGATAGCCGTGTGAAATTCTGAGTGTATCAGCACACTTTCAGCCTTTTCACCCAGGTGTATCACTCCGCCTGTAGCGAGTGCTAATTGGATGCAATAAAAGAATGATGTAATGAAATAATTTGAAAACTTGTCTTGAAGTGACGTTTTTAAATTAGCAACCGCTTTTGGCAAGAAATTAATTCACTGAACTTGTGAGATATCTTTGAGACACTTATTAGACATTCATTTTATTTTATTTTTATTTACACACTTATGTCATTGAATTGTTGTATAAACACTATATCAAACTATATATAGCACTGTGGCACTGCTGTTTTTACCTATGGCACTCCTATTATGGGTTTTTGAAAATGACCTTCTATGCAGTGTGTAACAGCTTTATGTGAGTGAAAACAACCAGCTGAGGTTTAAATTTGAAAGTGCAGCATGTTTAAAATGATTGTTTCTTTAACGAAATAGTAGACTCAGAGTCGAATAAACAAATCAAGTTGGGTTCGAATCTTTTGTCTGATTACATCGACATCAATACGGTACAACACCAAATATGTACTTCCAGTTCCGTAAAATGTGCACGCGCTTTCCCTACACACACTAGCGAAGGCGCAGGGGACCACGGGCCTGATCATAACGCGAAGATGACGATCACTGACTGATGGAGATTTGGCTGCAGGGAATAAAGGGTTAAAGTTAATTTTCACAATACCACAGTATAGCCAACCTAGTGCTGTGTTTGTTCCTGTCATTTTTCTGATTTTTGATACAATAACCTACGCTGCAAGCGGGATTCGTCAGCCGTTTGCTATTGAAGGAGCAGCAGAGACTATGGGACTTCGTCAGTAATTTTCACAGTTCAAATGCACCAGTTTCTTTTTTCTCCAGATCATAACATGTAAATGTCATTAAAATTGTTTCCCCGTTTAGTGTAGTTTGCAAAATATGTGTTTAATTGTGTGTTATAAGTTGTAATCACCCCGAGCGGCTATTATAGATCAGTGCTTGTGCTGTATCTTTCAGGTTAAATCTGTATAGGGCTATTCACATATCGCCTCCAAAACTATGTTAAAAACGTGACGCATGCTTCTTCCTTTACCGATTTAAATGCGTTTCTGAACTCGCGATCCTCTGCCGTTTGTCTTTGCTATGGCCACCATCAGCTGTTCCTCAGACATGCGGCGTGGTTAATTTTAAAATAGTTCAGCTTTTGCCATTGTGTGAATTAATACTGAATGTATGTCGTTGTTATTACTTGGGGTAAGGGTTAAGAGTAGAGTAATATGCTGGTGTTTAACTGCATTGCTTTATTGCATTCCTGCATTGGGCTCTCACATACTTTCTGCTACTTCTTACTGTATCGTGGTGGGCATTTCTTTCTGTCTCGTGCTGAACGCAGTCGATCAATCCAAACAGACTGGGTCATCGGACCAATCACCGCAGATTAGCTTCGCACTAAGGATGGGTTTGTGAACAAATGAATCGCTGAACGATGCATATCGGAGTTGTTGGGATAATTAGGTAAAAATAAATGCATATTATAAGACAATGAAAGTGTTTACCAAAACCAAAATATGATCTTTCGTAATGCAAAATAGGGGCTCTTTAAAAAAAATTGTATTCAGCACAATTGTGGGTAGCATAATAATGATAATAATAATAATAATAATAATAATAATAATAATAATAATAATAATAATAATAATAATAATAATAATAATAGTAATAATAATAATAATAATAATAATAACAATGATAATAACAATAATAATAAATATTGGTAAATAAACACAAATGGGCAAAAAATATATACAGTGGGGAAAATAAGTATTGGTTATTTTGTACTTTCTTTTGGATTCGGATCAGGTGATTGGCTGGGCCATTCTACAGCTTGATTTTCTTTCTCAGAAACAATTTGAGAGTTTCCTTGGCTGTGTTTTGGATCATTGTCCTGCTGAAATGTCCACCCTGGTTTTATCGTCATCATCCTGATAATGTAGATGTTGGACTGAAGCTGCTAATATTAATTTACAATGACAAAGGGACGAGTTATGTCTGAGAGATTTCAGCTACTGTCTGGGCTGCCTTTCAACACCTCCCTTTCTTCATATGTTCAATATTTTTTCCGGTGTCATTTCATTTTATTACACAAAACTTAATCTGTAAACAAATTACATTTACGAATTTTATATATATATATATATATATAATATTTTACTAGATATTTTTCAAGACACTTCTTTACAGCTTAAAGTGAAGTTTAAAGGCTTAACTAGGTTAATTAGGTTAACTAGGCAGGTTAGGATAATTAGGCAAGTTATTGTATAATGATGGTTTGTTCTGTAGACTATCGAAAAAAATATTGCATAAAGGGGCTAATAATTTTGACCTTATAACTTATTTCAAAAAATTAAAAGCTTATTTTATTCTAGCCGAAATAAAACAAATAAGACTTTCTCCAGAAGTAAAAACTATTATCAGACATACAGTGAAAATTTCCTTGTTCTGTTAAACATCATTTGGGAAATATTTAAAAAAGAATTCTAAGGGGGGCTAATAATTCAATAATTCTAATAAGACAAATGGTAAATATAAATATATATATATATATATATATATATATATATATATATATATATATATATATATATATATATATATATATATATATATATTGACTCAACACAACAATAACACTGACGAAAATTATTCTTGGTGGTTAATTCCGCTGTGGCGAACCCTGATAAATAAGGGACTAAGCTGAGGGAAAATGAATGAATAAAATTAATCTTAAATACTACATTAGCATAGTATGATTTCTAAAGGATCGTATAACGCTAAAGACTAGAATAATGATGAAAATACAGCTTTGCAATACAGAAATAAATGACTTTTATATTTCAAAATCTTACTGTTTATACTACAATTATGATAGGTTGAAAGCAATCTGCATGCTGATTTACATCATTTCTTTTAATTGTTTATATTTGTACATACAATACACACGCGTACCATGTTTAATGTTTTTTAATTTATTCCTGAGCCTCATTTTAATGAACCTTAGGTCATTTCCTTTTAAAGTTTTTCCAAAAGAATCGTATAAACTGATCTGTGTTTCCCTCGAATGTGCAAATGTTTTCAAAGATGTTCAGGGAATTTGGTTTCAAAAGCCTCGCCGGCAGATCAATTCAATCAATTCCTCTCCACCAATTGTTTGTTATTTTTCTGCTGACCACACTGCAAGGATTAATATTTGATTAGCCTTTAGGAGAAGTGGAAAGTACTTATTAACCTTATTTGTCAATCTGTCAGTGCCACTCTGTGTATTGGGCCTTGCTGCAGGCGGAGGGCTGGAGAACAGGAGGAGGAGTGTTTTAATTTCGCCTGATGGCCCGCGGGGCGACTCGCAGGCATCTCACAGGGCAGCGCCACCATAATTAGCCACTTAGACTCGAACATGCATGCATTTGCTATCAGTTTTCCATGACTGTAATCTGATCTTTCGCAGCAGCTTGCCTGCTGTGGTGTTTGAGACCAACAAATTAGACGTAAGCGTAATTATGCGCCGGTAACAGACGTTACACATGGCACTTGGTGTAATGCTAAAGGCGTTTTTTTTTTTGGACATAATTAATGCACAACCAAGAAAAAAAAGGAAAGAAAAACCCTAAGCGAATGTTGGCTTTTCATATTGATGGTATAGTAAGAGAACAAATGAAGCTCTCTCTAGGGACTTGGCCTCTAACAGTTTTCAGAGTTGCTGTGTGCTGTACACACCGTTTCTTTCACATTGGATCAAAGAGATGTGGAGTGAATGCACATTGATCCAGTCTAATGAGGAAATCCTCAGCCCACACACGGATCTAACAACTCTGAGACCCTGGCGCCCCACTGGCTCAAAGAGAAGGAATATTCAAGAGCCACAACTTTATCTGATCATGCACACATCAAGCTGTCTGTGTTTGTGCAGTGCTGGAGGAAGGACACACGTCTGGTACTTGAGTCCATGTATATTAATACTAAAATATCAATTCTGGCATGGCAGGCGAAATACATATTTTAGATAATTTTTTTGTGGATCTGTATACAGATATATAACAGTGGTGTCATATGTATGTGAACATATTGAAAAAGGTACTGGAAAAATATTTTTTAATATTATGTTATGTCTTGTTCATGCTTTGGTTTATCATTGTAAATGTAGACACGTGACAAGAGCACTCACGTCAAGTCATTTAAAACAGTGAATTGTTAACTGGAGACTCACTCAGACCAGATTATTTGAGTTAGTGAGTCATTAACCAGAGACTTGCTCTGATCAGATTATTTGAATCAGTGAATCAATAACTGAACACTCGCTCTTACTGGATCATTTCAATTAATGAGTCTTTTAACAGGAGACTCTCTCTAAACAGATCATTTGAGTCAGTTAATTATTAATTAGAGACTCACTTTGATTAGATCATTTGAATCAGTGATTCTATAACTGGACACTCGCAGAGACCAAATCATTTGAATCTGTGAATCTTTGGCCGGAAACTGCCTCTGAACAGATCATTTGAACTCTCGCTGAGCACTCGCTCTGACTGGATCGTTTGAAATAATGTTTTGTTAAGTGGAGACTCTCTCTGAACAAATCATTTGAATCAGTGAATCAATGACTGGAGACTCGCTTTGATCAGATCATTTGAGTCATGGAAAGTTAGCTGGAAACCAACTCTAAATGGATCACTTGAATCAGTGAATTGTAACTGGAGATTCACTTTCACCAGATCATTAGAATCAGTGAATCGATAAACGGAAACTGACCCTGACTAGATCATTTAATCAGTGAATCATTAACTGGAGTCTTGCTCTGACTGGGTCATTTAAATCTATAAGTCGTTAACTGGAAACTGACTCCAACCAGATCATTTGAATCAGTGAATCATTAACTGGAGACTCACTCTGATTTGACCATTTAAATCCTGGGTTGTTAACTGGAGAATTGCAGTGGCTGGATTATTTGAATCAGTGAATCGTTAATAGGAATCTCAGTCTGACCAAATTTGTTGTTAACTTGAAAACAGATGCTACTAGACAATTCCAATTCACAAATATGGCTTTTATTGACATTTGTAAACCAATTCATCAGTTTTACTGAAAAAAATCAGCTTCATTATCAAGGTGTCGGTGGGGTCTCAAAAAGTTTCAAAAACAAAATTTTAGGCCTTAAAAAGTCTTAAATTCACTGAAATATTGTGTTGGCTATTGTGTAGGTCTTAAATTCTTTTAAACAGGTCTTAATTTTAAATGTTGTTAAAGTAATGTTATTCAATCTATCAAAATAATTTTTAAACGATATATATTTAAGTTTTTTTTATTGCAAAGAGATGTTTATTTTGCAACAGCTGTTAGACATTTTACAGCAATTTTTAACATTTCTAATCAGGAAAAGAAAACTAAAAACAATTACACAATTCCTCATGATAATAACAGCAATATATCCCTTTACATAATCTTCCATTTTCACTAAAACTATTTACAAAAGAAAGTGTAAGTGGACATAATATTTATAAATGGGCATGAAAGTTAGGATTTTATAACAGAAACACATTGAGTTGAATAGGAGTTCTACCCAATTCATTTGGACCAAAAATAAACAAATATATTTTTTTGATTTTTCGTGAAGTTTTCTTCATAATAAATATACTTTTAACAATGTTAAACTTGCCATTTAAAAAAGAAACATGTTTAAAAAAAGTCTGTACAACTAGAGTTTTCTTGCTTTTACACATTAAAATATTAGGTTAAGAAACTACATTTGTTTTTTCCAATTGCATTGGTCCAACCGGGCCATTACCAAAAATCCTTAGTGTTTAGCCACATACAAGTCTAAAATCTCAATTATAATGGTCTTAAAAGGATCTTAAAAAGTCTTAAAATTGACTTGATCAAACCTGCAGAAATCCTGATTATCAATATCCAGCATGATCTCACCAGGAAATTCATAAAACTATTTTATGGCTAATACGTACAAATTCGTACAAATTCAGTCATACAAAATGTATGATTTTTAAAAAGGAGGCATGGCACCTAACCCAACCCCGCCCCTAAACCCAACCGACATTGGGGGATAAACAAATCGTACTAAATCAAAAAGTTACGAATTGACGTGAAATCGTGTTGCAATATCACATCTCAACTAAATGGTGATTTCTCAATGTCAAAATAATAATGGAAGACATGATTTTCATGAAACGTAGTGGACTACAAATGTTATGCTTCGGCATATAGTGAAGTAAAAGTTTACCAAAATAAAAAAGTACTGATACTTTAAGAAAAATAAAGTACAGTTAAGAAAAAAATGCCTCATATTGATTGTGTCATGAAGGCTGAGGAGAAAAACTGAGCGTTGGGACTCTATAAAAAGCACTAGCGCTGCATATGAGGGAATTTGTGTAGCATAATGAATAATAGTTTTCATTTTCACTCATTATATAGTTCTGATACATTTGAATTGTGCTTGCGGGTTTCATAATTAATAATACCTTTAACGTTTCCATTTATTTGTAAATAAATCATGCTTTATTGCGAGTAAGGTCGTTTTCATTACCTTTCCAACGTAGGAAGGCAAAAAACATTTCAATTCCCTTATTTGAAAATTGATAAGTGCGGCTCCTCGCAAAGACTCGCTCATTTTTCATTACTAATTTTAATTAAGTCGTCTGCACAACACAGAAATTGACTGTTTGTATAATTGTTCATTACGGGTCTTGTTTTCCTCAATGGGTAGATTAAAATTCCCCTAAATAGACGAATTTAAGAAATGATTAGTCTTTTCATCCCAAATATATAATTGCCTGCTCCGAGAGCAAAGGCATTGTGAAATGAGAATAAATTAAAGATATTGATAGCTGCAGCTAGACAAAACCAAAAATGAAATCTGATACAGCAAAATATGGATTCGGCAAATTGCTTCTCCACACTTATAATGAGACATTGTTCCCTATTAGTGACAAAGGAAGTCTTTTTTCCCCCCACAATAAATATATTCAAGAGTTGTGGTTTCATGCTCTAATTATACCTGCCGTCGTGAAAAGTTTGTTGAGAGATGAAAACGTGTCCACTCTCCTGGTCATGACGTCTCATGTGCTTTTATTTATTCAAACTGCGAATATTCTCCAGATCTGGATAAGCTGTTCTCTGTTCCCTGGAGCTCACCGGAGGCCTCGTCTGCTTTTATCAGGGATCATCCACCCTCATGCCGTAGCATCAGGCTAAAGAGCGTCCCACAGTTAGCCGTCTTAATTACAGATCCTTTGATGTGATAGAGCGCAGCCCTGTTGAGATTGATTACTGTTAGAGCTAAGTTGTCTACCAATTACTTAGACAATTAGCCAACTAATTAAAATACTTACCCGGTGCGTTTGAAAAGGAAGAGGAGCGGTGCTATGAGAAGCTCCCCTGACAGATGAGCTGCCTGGGATTCTCACTATAGACAGAAGTCAGAAGAGAGAAATGATGTGTTCATTCACCGCATGGTGGCTAATGCTAGCAAGTTAGCAAAGGAGAGCTGTTTCAAAACATGTTTTACTGCCTATAGGCAAATTACTGGTTTGTAAACATTCAGGATGCACGAACATCGAGGTTGCAGTAAAAAAAAACGGGAGCGCTAGCATTTACAGCGAGGGAATGACATCCGATGTGGTACAGAGTTTGTTGTTGTATTAGAGATAAGTTACATTGATTACTTAGGCCCACGTGGAATCTGCGCACGCAGAATTCCACAGATTTTCCGCATAATTCCACAGATTTTCTGCAGAATTCCCCAGATTTTTAGCCCATCATTAATTCTGTTTATTTACTTATGTAAATGTGTGTAAATCTATATTTATTCACTTTTCAAATTAATTACAGTAATATTATTGACTAATATGAAAATGTGATTAATGTACAATGCAGTTTGTAAAGTATTATTTTCTGTCTTTTAGTAGATATATTATATGAGAGGCTTACTTTGTTTTCCAAATAAAGTGAATCTAATTGGATTTGCATTTTTAACATTATATAAAAATTAAAAAGATAATATTTTTTTATTTCACATATAAGGTTTTAGTTATAATACTCCCAAAATAATTCCACAGAAATCTGCAGATTTTTACCAAAATTCTCAGCAGAAATGGCAAAAAATGTCCGCAGATTCCGTCTGGTCCTACATATTATATATATTATTTACATAATGCTTTCAGCATATTATAACAGCTTGTCACCCAGTGATAAGCACAGTTATTCGGCAAAATTAACCTAAAAGTGAGCAGCATTCCTCTGACAGATCCATTTGCGATAGCACCCTCCCAATGGATATTGGATAAAATGAAATGGCCAAGCCAATGGCCATTTATAGTTGTATATCTCATTGAAATCCCAAGTGTTTTTACAAGAGAGAAATTAAAGGCCTACAAGTCTTTGGATGCCTACATTTCTGTTCTTTGTGGTCATGTGCAAGAAATAATGTTCCATGATTACCAGATTCAGCACTGTAGTGCTAAAAACCGAGGTTCTGCCTAGCCAAAGACAAGGAAAGAAGGCAGAACTGTACAAGGCTTGGGTAAATATCAACAAGCAAAACAACTGCATTCTGTATGGCAGGGTATGTAAACTTACATGTTTACATTTCATTCTAAGCATTCAGTGTCTGCAGTTTAATTAACCATATTCAACTGTTTTTGCTGAAATCATTACTGCAATCAAAACGAGTATGTGTATGATTCAGCATAGCGTGAACTTACCTGAAAAAAATTGAGAACTGCAGAGTCGAGCATTTTTAATTAGGTCTTCACTCCATTCAGCTCTTCTGATGGCTGTTAGCCAAATACATTTACGGTTGGCATTAAAAGCAGTGTCGGTAGATTGTGCATGGTAAAATATAAGTTTTTTATTTTTTTATTTTTGGACAACACGACATGTCTGCAATTTTGTTTTTTGCAACCGGTATGCGCAGCTAAACCCGTGTGACGTACGTTGGTAATTCCCCTATAAAGCTGCCTATAACAAAATAGTATTTGAACTGAAATGGAACCCCATTAGTGATTCATTTGGAATAAAAATAGAAACTCGGGCCAACATAGAGCCGTGTATTAGAATCACATATAGAATTGACAAACGATTGATTTATGTACAGGCAACGTGAGAGGAACACCAGTGAATCGATTGTAAACATACAAGTGTAAAGTACACACAAACTGAGTGTGCTAATATGTTATTTATTTTAGCATTAATCTTATTATCATGTATTTCTTATTGATATGTAGATCATTAGATAATGTAATTTAAAATAATTCATAAATAAAAAGTACTGTAAAGCAAAAATATATTTTACTTTGCAGTACTTTTGTTTATTTTATACGAAGATACAATACAATTGTATTTAAAAGGTGAATTAATTAATTATTTAAAATATACAATGCATTGCATATGTACAGTTGAAATCAGAATTATTAGCCCCCTTTGAATTTTTTTTTTTTTCTTTTTTAAATATTTTCCAAATGATGTTTAAAAGAGTAAGCAAATTTTCACAGTATGTCTGATAATATTTTTTCTTCTGGAGAAAGTCTTATTTGTTTTATTTCGGCTGGAATAAAAGCAGTTTTTAATTTTTTTAAATCCATTTTAAGGTGAAAACTATTAGCCCCTTTAAGCTATTTTTTTTCAGTAGTCTACAAAACAAACCATCGTTATACAATAACTTGCCTAATTACCCTAACCTGCCTAGTTAACCTAATTAACCTAGTTAAGCCTGTAAATGTCACTTTAAGCTGTATAGAAGTGTCCTGAAAAATATCTAGTCAAATATTATTTACTGTCATCATGGCAAAGATAAAATAAATCAGTTACTAGAAATGAGGTATTAAAACTATTATGTTTAGAAATGGGTTGAAAAAATCTTCTCTGTGTTAAACAGAAATTGGGGGAAAAAATAAACAGGGGGGCTAATAATTCAAGAGGGCTAATAATTCTGACCTCAACTGTATATAATAATGTATTTTACATGTTTTCTTAATTAAATTTAGCAGTATTGTTAATTTTATTAAGTTTAGTTTGTTTTTTATTAAATACATATTAATTTTAATTAATTGATAATGTAATTGCATTTTAATTTATTATTATTTTTACTATTATTATTATTATTATTATTATTAATAATAATAAATACATTGTAATATTAATTAGTTACAGTTAATATATTTAAATATTTATTCATTCATTCTTTTTCCTTCTGCTTAGTCTCTTTATTAATCAGATGTCGCCACAACGGAATGAACCGCCGCACATGGCCGCCGTTCCATCTACAACCCAGTACTGGGAAACACCCATGCACACTCATCCACACACATACACCACGGACAATTTCGTTTATTCAATTGGACTGTGGAGGAAACCGACGCCAACACAGGGAGAATATGCAAACTCCACACAGGAAAGCCAGCTGACCCAGCCGGGACTCAATCCAGTGACCTTCTTTCTGTGAGGCAACAGTGCTGACCACTGAGCCACCATGTTGCCCCTTAAATATTTATATAATGTGCATTTTGGCACATGGGAAGGACGATCGCCTCGCAGCAAGACAGTGGCTGGTTCGAGCCCTGGCTGGGTCAGTTGACATTTCTGTGTGGAGTTTGCATGTTCTCCCTGGTTGGCGTGGGTTTCCTCCCACTAAAAAAATTACAAATAAAATATATTTTAAAAATATACTTAAAATATACTTTTTTTCTGTCATATTTACCCATTTGAATGCATTGAGTGTGTGATTTATAAGTCATAAGACTGCATTTAAAAATCAATCAGAAGCAACTGTTTCAAAAAACAAAATGTTAGACAAACAGAATTCAATGTGTTTTGATGTCCTGCCGTCTCATACACTACTGTTTTTTAGGGATGGCATAGTCACAGACCTGTCAAAAGCTGCATCTTGTCTGAAATATGACATTGTGCAGATGACAGTCTGTCAGACGTCGTTGTTGAAATTGGGTAACATGTACAGTTTAAAAGCATTCAAGGACAGTAACATCTTTTCTGAGTCCCTGCCCTCGTATATACTACAGAAAACAAGCTGTCTATGTAAACATTCATTCATTTTCTTTCTGCCTAATCCCTTATTCATCAGGGGTCACCACAGAAGAATGAACTATTCTGGCATACGTTTTACAAATCCAGCTGCAACCCGGTACTGGGAAACACCCGTACACTCTCGCTTTCACACACACATTACGGTCAATTTAGTTCATCCAGTTCACCTATACCACATGTCTTTGAACTGTGGGGGAAACCAGAGCACCTAGAGGAAACTCATGCGAACACGGGGAGAACATGCAAACTCCACACAGAAATGCCAACTGGCCCAGCCGAGGCTCGAATCAGCGACCTTCTTGCTGTGAGGCGACAGTGCTACCCACTGAGCCACAGTGCTGCCCTACCTAAACAATATTCATTTATTATTATTTATTTTAGATTTACTTGTTTTTTATCATACAAGTACAGAGAATGTGGAGCATCATGAAGAAACGCCAAAGCTCAAATGTCAAGGCAAGTGCGCTAAATTTATAAAAGAATATATGAAGAGTTCAGATGCAAAAACCACTTAACGCCATTTCTGCCAAAAATGAGCTAATGATATTGAGCGATTGCTTTAAGCACATAGTACATGTTCAACAAATATTTTTGCTTCAAGTCATCTAAATCCCAGTGTCAGCGCATGCAGAAAAAACTGTTTGCAAAAGCCTCTAAACGCCACTTGCCTTTGACAGCAAAAGCCGCTATGTCTCGAGAACCAATCAGAAGGCGCGAATTGAATCATATGTTTTCAGTTCAATTCAATTCACCTTTATTTGTATAGCGCTTATACAATGTAGCAGCTTCACATAAAAGGTCATAGTAAATTGGAACAGTGTAGTTCATTTTGTAGTGTTTAAGTTCAGTTCAGTTTAGCTCAGTTCAGTGTGGTTTAATAATCACTACTGAGAGTCCAAATACTGAAGAGCAAATCCAACGATGCGCAGCTCTATAGATCCTGAACCATGCAAGCCAGTGGCGACAGCGGAGAGGGAAAAAAAACTTCACTAATTGGCGAAAGTGAAGAAAAAAAACCTTGAGAGAAACCAGGCTCAGATGGGCACGATCATTTTAATTTCTCCGCTGGCCAAACGTCTTGTGTAGAGCTGCAGTCTCAGTGGCGGAGGCTGGAAGCTGGCCTCAGCGAAGACTCGTCTGTCTCTGGAGCGTCACAGGAATCAGTCTCATGTTCTCCACTCTTCCATTACCACCACAGTAGCTGCTCAGGATACGGCCTGGTCCAGGAGTTTTCACCGTAGCGGCAAGCTGATACGCCGGCTTTTATGAATTGGATAAGCCTGTCCGACTTTCACTGAATGGCAAATGAAAACACCCCTTACCTCAAAACTTTGTGCATTGTAACAAGAAGAAAACACACTGTACAGTCAGAAGTGTAGCATGCATTCATAACGTTTTTTCTTTTTTCTTTTTTTTGCGCAGTGACGCTACTCTGAATAAGTCTGATTTACTATACTATCCATTTCACAAAAAAATGAAGTTACGATGCTGTTCTTATCACATGGATGCTATGAGGATAAACAGTAGACTAAAAATAAACAAAGACCTTGACTATGGTGAGAATGTATGAATGACAGCTTCTAAAAGTGTCCGAGAGACATCCTCTTTTACCCAGTAGGCCTACCTTGTGTTTTATTTGTTAATGTAAGCTATTTTTTTAAAGCTAAATATAATGTATAAAACTACACATTATTTATATTACTTCATATTACCTATATGTCTGATCAGCTTTTATATTAATGGACAATGCACAGATATTGATTGTTTCACAATGTTTTTACACTACATTATTTCAATCTAACAAGCTTAGTTTACAATAATTGCAATGTTTACATTGTTTTACTTACAATAAATCTAAATCCCAAATATCAGACATTACAATAGATCGGTAAGATTTATTGTCATATTATTTTATGTTATTGATTAATGCACTTAATTGACAGATTTCATTCATTCATTTTCTCTTTGCTTAGTCCCTGATTTATCAGGGGTTACCAGAGTGGAATGAACCATCAACTACTTGACAGATTTATGTATTTTTATTTTTAGGTGGCTTGTGTAATGGGTTTAATGTTTGGTAAAATAATTTCTAATTGCATCTTAAACTAATTACACTGTCTTGTCTCAATAGGTGGATTTAGAGGTTTTTGCTAAAAAAGCACAAGTGGATTCAGCTGGTTTTGACGCAAAAGAAAATCTACCTAGTTAAAAACCAATTAAAAAGGTTATTTTACTTACCAGCTAATAACCTTATTATTACAAATAAAATGAAACTTCTGGACATTAATCAGAGGAGCCTGATAGAAAATGCTCATTTACAAGAAAAGAGGTCTGATGGATTTAGAGGGTTTTGCATCTGAACTCTTCATATATACATATTTTTTATAAGATTAAACATTATCTTAGAACATTATAAAAATCTATTTGACATTTGTCTTTCAGATATTCCTAAAATGTCTTCTTGATTTGATATTCCTGTCATCAACATAAAATCTCCTTCAAATATATTAAATCCCAAGTCACCTTTTATAAACCTACATGATATAAATGCACACCCCCTCTAAACCTGTGCAAAAGAGTCCTGTCTAACGCTTCACCATCAAATGGTAGCTCCCATCATTTTAAAAAGTGGTCATTCTGACTAAAATAAATACATTACCCCTATTCATTTTCTTCAAAATCATAGTCGACACTAAATGTTCATTTGTCCGCTGCTCTGCCTACATTGTTTTTCTTTTTTTTTTTTCTTTTCTGTTCTTGAATGGGCTGTCAGGCTTAGGCAAATGGCTCAAGCATGTCTGATTGAAGTTGCCAGGGCAGGCTGGATCGAAAGGCCCCCACTGATTAGAAAGGGTGTGAACTCTTAGCGATCAAACTCTTCAGCTTCATCCTCTAATCACAGGCAATATAAAACAATCTAAGCACCACTTAACCTGAGCAGAAGCCCTGTTATGACTTTGCAAGCCCTGTCTCCATTAATCAATCTGACTTCGTGTCTGGAGAGTGGAGATGCAAATGCATGGTAATGCCCCCTCCTCCATCCTGGGTCTTTCAGTTTTCCACTCGCTCTCCATTTGTGCAATTTGTTTCTGTTGTCAGGATGGCCAGAAAGCACATCCCGGACTGGTCTTTATAGTAAACTCTGATATATCTTGCCGTTAGCGGAAGCACCGGAGTGTTGGAATGAGTCTGCAATGAGGCAAAGCTACCTTGCAGAATCCCCTCACTTCTCTCTCTTTCTCTGTTCAGCTTGATCTGGCCTGGATAGTGGACACCCTGCTGGTCAAGGGAAGCAGGGAGCTTGTCCAAATGGCTGGCCGTCCCCAACACCCAGGCCTCTCGCCGTGCTGATGAGTGCCCACATAAACAAAGGCAAAAAAAACCTCAGCATCTCTGCGAGTTTTCCAGGTGCTTAGGCGCGCTGTTGCTCATGATGGCAGGAGTTATTTAGTCCTTACGAGAGGGCAAGATGTCTCTGGTGTCGGCGGCGGGTGATTAATGAGCGGGAATGGCTGCCTCCTGCTGCCGTGGAGCACACGGTCTAGACTGAGATTACTGGAGCAGCCCCCCTCCCCGCCATGGGAAAGGCTTCAGCTGAACCCACACAGTGGTGGCCTCTGGCCTGTGGAATAACTTAGACATTTAGGCTTTTTGAACAGAGCTGTAATTGATTTGTCAACGCCGAATCAATGAAAGCATGTATTTGCTTGAGAAAACTTTGATTTTAATCAGATCAGATGTAATTTAGATATCATTTGGTCACATTCTGAATGTATAAGGGGCATTAAGCTGGTTGATGTAACCAGATTAAGTCAAGACATTAAAAAATTCACAGACATTTCATAGAAGAACTAATCTGGGTTTTCCAAAAACTTTCAATTCTTAAATAACCACTTTTTTTGGTGTGAAGTATGTAATATAATCTAAAGTAGCTTTTTAAAACCATGTGTTTGTGCAATTGTGTTTGTGTAATGAAAAAGTTAGGATGATGAGGATTACAATTATTATTATTTATTTATAATATTATTATTATTATTATTATTATTATTATTATTATTATTATTATTATTATTATCCATTCATTCATTCATTTTCTTTTCGGCTTAGTCTGTTTATTAATCCGGGGTCGCTACAGTGGAATGAATCGGAATGAAGCGGATGCCCTTCCAGCTCCAGCTGCAACCATCTCTGGGAAACATCCATCCACACTCATACACTACGGACAATTAAACCTATACCCAATTCACCTCTACCGCATGTCTTTGGACTGTGGGGGAAACCGGAGCACCCGGAGGAAACCCACTCGAACACAGGGAGAACATGCAAACTCCACCATGCCACCGTGCTGCCGTTATTATTAGTAGTAGTATTATTCTTATTATTATTGCTAATATTAATATTTTTTATTACTAATTAGTTATTGCAATATAATTATGTTCATGAAGTAACATTGTTTTTGTGAATTTTTGTGTGCGGTGCAAAAAGTTGTTTTCTTTTACATAATTTCACAAATCTTTTTTTCTTTTTATATTTTCGGGTGATTTTATTTAATTTTTTATTTTTGCCAAAAAAAAAAAAAAAAAAAAAAAACACAGAAGAATGTAAAAACAAAAAATAAAAACAGTACGAAGCAATTACTTGATGAATGCGAATCATTACCTTTTTGAATAATAGCATTGACAAGATTGATACACCAAAGAAGTTTCTTTAAAAACCGTGAGTGCGCAGGGCAAACTTCATTACTCTACGCAAAAATAATTTTTATTAACATAAACAATTAAACATAATAAATAAACAAATATAAATTGCTTAATTGTTTATTTTCCCCAAACATGTATGTGCTTATATATTGTCAATGAATATGAAAACAATATTGCATGTAATACAGTTAATATAAAAAGTAAATAAAATATAGGTATAATGAAAAAATATATTTATTGCAAAATATCATTAATGTACATTATCTCCATGCATGCAAAATCGATTTATATATAGCATTTTAAAATATTATTTCATTAAATTTAGGCTACATAAAATATTTGCTATGAAATTGGCCTTAGCAAGACAAAAGATCCTGCCATTTTACTCCAAATGTCATTTCCATCCCAGGATGTTATTAAACACAAGCCATCATCTGAGATATAATGCCAGTCAGATTGCAGATTGAATAATCATTACTTTTAGAAAGGAGAGAACCAGAAAAAAACGATTTGTGCTGTGATGTTTGTGTAAAATATTGTTTGTAAAAAGAAAGAACATTTAGTGAGAAAAAGCACTTGCGTTGTTTAAGCTTGTTTTTTGCTTAAGTATGTTTTTAATGGGGTGGCTCAGTGGTTAGTACTGTTGCCTCACTGCAAGAAAGTCACTGGTTAGAGTCCCGGCTGGGTCAGTTGGCATTTCTGTGTGGAGTTTGCATGTTCTCCCTGTGTTCTTGTGGGTTTCCTCCAGGTGCTCCGGTTTCCCCCACAGTCCAAAGACATGTGCTATAGGTGAATTGAATAAATTAAATGAATGAGTGTGTATGAGTGTGTATGGATGTTTCTTGGTACTGGGTTGCAGCTGAAAGGGCATCAGCTGTGTAAAACATTTGCTGGATAAGTTGGCGGTTCATTCAGCTGTGGCAAACCTTGATAAATAAAGGGACTAAGCTGAAGGAAAAGGAATGAATGTTTTCTATTCTTTAGACGTTGTTAGTTTTTTTATTTATATCTTGGTTCACTGATTATGTTCACCTGTGCCTGGTTTAATCACTGGTTGTATCTGCAGTCACTCTCTATATGCTAAATAGTGCACTGTTTAATGGTTCAGCCATTTGTAGTGGCAACCAAAATCATAGTGGACATTCTGAAGTGCACTTAATCAATCCCACAATGCACCACAATAACAAGTGTACAACTAATGTAAACTCAAAAGCTAGAGAATACTCTCTAGCTTTTGAGAATACTCGTTTTCATTCACTCCTTTAAGTGGACTATGTTAATAGACGAATGTAGGGAATAGTGAATAAAGGTTTAGGCTGGGATTTTGGATATAGCCATTACCTGTGATTTTATTTACTGCCTTGTGTTTTAGTCCAGTTTGTAGGTTAATAGGATAATGAAGCTGGTTTGTGTTGATTTCACTGCTATATGATTTTTCCTGCATTTGGTTTCTTTATTGTTGCTCTTTTGGATACTTTTCTTTGATTTTGCTTCTGTATATGAAGTCAGTGCTGCATTTACACTACGTAACAAAAGCAACAAATAATAACTTCTAGTTGATCATTTGGAAAAGTGACAGAAGGCAGATTTTTCAGATAAATCATCTGTTGAACTGCATCCCAATCATCACAAACACTGCAGATGACCTATTGGAACCCGCATGGACCCAAGATTCTCACAGAAATCAGTCAAGTTTGGTGAAGGAAAAATCATGATTTGGGGTTACATTCAGTATGGGGTGTATGAGAGATCTGCAGAGTGGATGGCAGCATCAACAGCCTGAGGTATCAAGACATTTGTGCTGCCCATTACATTACAAACCACAGGAGAGGGTAAATACTTCAGCAGGATAGTGCTCCTTCTCACAATTCAGCCTTCACATCAAAGTTCCTAAAAGCAAAGAAGGTCAAGTTGCTCCAGGATTGGCCAGCCCAGTCACCAGACATGAACATTATTGAGCATGTCTGGGGGAAGATGAAGGAGAGGGAGTCCTGCAAGAACACTTTCTTTGCCATTCCAGATGACTTTATGAATCAGTTACTTGAGTCATTGCAGAGCTGTATGGATGCAGTCCTCCAAGCTCATGGGAGTCGTACACAATTTTAATTCTTTTTTCACCATGACTTTATATTCTATACTGTACATTATTTCTGTTTAGTGACAAGACTTTTGTCTAAGCAAAGTCAGACCTTACTGTCCTAATTAAATCATAAAAAATCAATTCAATTCAATTCACCTTTATTTGTAAAGCGCTTTTACAATGTAGATTGTGTCAAAGCAGCTTCACACAAAAGATCATTGTAAATTGAAAAAGTGTAGTTCATTTTCCAAAGTTTAAGTTCAGTTCAGTTTAGCTCAGTTCAGTGTGGTTTAATAATCACTACTGAGAGTTCAAACAATGAAGAGCAATCCATCGATGCGCAGCTCCATAGATCCCGAACCGTGCAAGCTAGTGGCGACAGCAGCTAGGAAAAAACTTCACCAATTGGCGAAGGTGAAGAAAAAAACCTCGAGAGAACCAGGCTCAGATGGGTATGACTATTTATCCACTGGCCAAACGTTTTGTGCAGAGCTGCAGTCCATGTGCCCGAGGCTGGAAGCTGGACCTCAGCGAAGACTAGAAAAATCAAGGCATGATCATGTTTTATTTTGGTAAAATAAGTGTTATCTAGAGGCCTTTGTCTTTTTTTTAAATAAGCCACTTCTGATACCAAATGATCAACTAGAAGTCAAATTATTATTTGTTGTTCCTAAAACTTGGATAAGCGACAAGACTTTTGTCAAGTAGTGTAGATCCCTTTTGTCCTCATTTCCCTGCCCTCTGAGACAAGTGTGTATAAAATGAGACTTTCTACAAATCTATAAAAAACCCATAGTTTATAAAACACACAGTGTGTGTGCGTGTTTGATGAAACTGCACTAATATCTGAGTCAAGCTCTAATATTAGGACTTCCTGTCTCATTCCCAAATCCTGTGCCTTTTATTTTGCCTCATCACAGAACTGAAAGGAGCTTGGTTCATTGTGAAATTGCTTAGACAACCTCTGCACTCGCCTTCTATGTAGACAAAATAATGAATACATTTTTTAATGGGAATTTGTCAGGATATATTAAACGGCACAGGCGGGTCATAAAATCAGGCGCTTGGCCTCTCAACACTCGTAATAGTTATCCCGTTCCTCCTCTCTCTGCCGTGGACTCATTTGCAGGAGTTGTCTAACACCGAGGCTATTTATCACTGAGCTACCAAGAGCTTTATGACAGTGAAATACCAGCACTTTGATTTATTGAGTTTAGAAAAATCCGTCTGTGAGCTTGTCACAATTGTTCCTCAAATCTTCCCTCGCAAGCCACAAGCACACAAGCCTGTCTCCTGAGAAATAAAAACTGGGTCCTTTTATATACAATGCATTATTAACAACAACATTACAATGGGCACACTGGGTAAGAGATTGTTTCTGAGGGATTTTATGTGAGATGCTTCGATGAGGAGGCCATGCTGGGAGCCACTGTCTTGCCTGACCTTTACCATCAAAGCCTATTCTTATTTCCAATTCCCTCTGAGCGCCGCCAACAACCACGCTCTGCTGGGGACTATAGGACTTACATTATATCATTTGTCCAATTTGCTATTGTTTCATCCCTGTCAGGGTAATTTGCTTTGGGTTTCTTTGTTATACCTTGGGTTTTAGGCTTCCCCTAGAGAGGCCTCTTCTGAAGTGTGTGTCCCAGATAGCGTCTGTTTATCAAGCACCCTTTGCTCTGTCACGTTCACTTCCTCAACGATGATGCGCAGATCAAATGCACGTCTCCATCTAGCGCATGGTCTCCGGCGAACTAACCTGCTGATCCCCGAGTGGCCTAGCTTGTGCGCCGTGTTTGTGCTGTAAGCGCCGAGAAAATATAGGCAACACTAGATGAGAGGTCATTTTCTTCATAGCCTGACATTTCTCTCTCATTCCTAATATTAGCGCAAGGTGATCGCTGGATCATTGGTTTTTATTGCGGGCCCATCGGAAAACTAATTCATTTAATGTGTCGTTACGTTTTTCCCTTCGGGTTGGATGTTCATTCCGTGTGCGCTATGTGTATGTCGCACATCTACATCTAGCTGGGAAATGCTCTCCGTGGACTCCTGGACACTTCTTTTACTGCCCCACACTCAGGATAAAGGGGGTTTTCACAGCAATGCTGTAGAAAGGAATGATTTTTGGTTCCCCAAACAACCTTTCAGTGAACGGTGAAAAGAACCATAAAAAAAAATTTAAAGAATCTTTATCAACTGCAAGGAACCAATTGTAAAATTAAATTAATTTCATTCCATAATTGCATAAATGATCAAATTTCTCACTATTATTCAGAAATTTTGGCCCAATCCCAATTGTACCGCTTAGCCCTTCCCCTTACCCCTAACTTTCGTTTTGCTCGTTCACGTGAAGGGGTAGCTTGAAGGTGAAGGGCTAAGGGGAAGGGCTAAATAGCCCTTGAAACATAGATTTTTCAGGACCACACTCGAAACCAATGGGAACGGAAATTTTCCCAGAATACACCAGCTACAAGTAAGGAGATGCATAAATTACTGGGGTTTTTTTTTGTCATTATTATAAATTTTTACAACAAACAAGCATATGTTTTCTTACATCCATAACCGCGTTTGTGTTTTACCATCAAGCTTTAAAAAACGATAATAAAAAAATGCTAAATTTCGCTTTCTATAATCCATAATAATAACTCTTGTATAGCAGTCCCACAACATACTTTCACATCTGACACTTAAATACCCTGTCAGAAAAGCCCTGTAGTGCAGGGGTGCTCAAACCCGGTCCATGAGGGCCGGTGTTGTGCAGATTTTAGCTTCAACTACAATTAAACACACCTGAACCAGCTAATCAAGCTCTATCTTCGTATACTAGAACTTCCAGTCAGGTGTGTTGAGACAAGTTGGAACTAAACTCTGCAGGACACCAGCCCTCCAGGACCGAGTCACCATTGTCCATCTCTTATGAAGAGATCGCAATGGCATATTATGACGTGTGCAGGTGCTGTAGTTCTGTCCCATTTCTTAGGGGTAAATTTTGAAGCCCTTCAAGGGCAGGGGAAAAGGTAGGGGTTTGGGATTGGGCCTTTATCTTTGATGCACTGTAAAAAAAAATTAAAATTATGTTAACATAACAGCACATGTGGTCATCAGTATTTCACCATTAAAAATAGTTACTTTATTTGTCCCCGTAGGGAAATTTCATTTGCAGCATAAACTCACAGAGATTTCTGACATTTCACATTTGACATCTATCTATCTATCTATCTATCTATCTATCTATCTATCTATCTATCTATCTATCTATCTATCTATCTATCTATCTATCTATCTATCTATCTATCTATCTATCTATCTATCTACAGTATCTATCTATCTATCTATCTATCTATCTATCTATCTATCTATCTATCTATCTATCTATCTATCTATCTATCTATCTATCTATATCTATCTATCTATCTATCTATCTATCTATCTATCTATCTATCTATCTATCTATCTATCTATCTATCTATCTATCTATCTATCTATCTATCTATCTATCTATCTATCTATCTATCTATCTATCTATCTATATATCTATCTCTCTTTCTCTCTTTCTCTCTCTCTCTCTCTCTCTCTCTCTCTCTCTCTATATATATATATATATATATATTTTTTTTTTTTTTTTTTTTTTTTCTATTTCTTACACATCTGGGAACACAATATCGACGACCTGATGGAAACAATTGGAAGATGTTTGATAAAGAATACTCTTTATAAATAATTTTATTAAGAAGTACATTCTCTGTTGAAGCTTTTTCCTTGCACAATCAGTCCATACATCCCACTTCTACTTCTTTCAGTAAACTACTGTATTTATAGTGTTAATACACCAGTGTTTTGAAATACTACTTTTGTTACACAGACATGTTAACACAACCATAAACATATGGTCATGTTATATAATGAACCAAAGCTCATCAACAAGAACTAACAATGAAATACTCTTTTTTCATTAACTATTCTCCCCGTGTTCGCGTGGGTTTCCTCCGGGTGCTCCGGTTTCCGCCACAAGTCCAAAAACATGTGCTAGGTGAATTGGATAGGCTAAATTGGCCGTAGTGTATGTGTGTGAATAAGTGTGTATGGATGTTTCCCAGTGATTGGTTGCAGCTGGAAGGGCATCCGCTGCGTAAAACATATGCTGGATAAGTTGGTGGTTTATTCCGCTGTGGCTACCCCAAATTAATAAAGGGACCAAGCCGTAAAGAAAATGAATGAATGAATGAAATTGTTGCACTTACAACCTCTTTGATTACATGCATCTATTAAACACTTGCTATTGTAATCTATACAAACATGTCACTTACACAATCTGTGAAATGCTCAAAAATACAAACTGTTCCTTATTTCTATGAAATAATTGTGCATACATAACTCTTTGTATTTAGGCAAGGCAAGTTTATTTATATAGCACATTTCATACACAATGGCAAAGTGCTTTACATAAACTAAAAGATAAACATAGTGCAGTGTGTGTTTGTGTGTACTAGAATAATTGTATGTCATAGAATAATCACACAAGTATAAGAAATAAAAACAACAAAGAATTCAAATGAATAAGAAATGCTTAAAACAGGTTCAAAAGGAATAAAAAAGAGGTCAGACTTTATTTTGAAATTACATTACATCCACATGCCAACTAATTCTCATTAGATTATAAGTAGACTGTTAGGTTGGGGGTAGGGTTAAGGTTAGTATAAGTTGACATGTACTTGCAAAGTTTCCTATAGCCAGTTAAATGTCTGTTGAAGGAGCAGTATCAACAGATATTAAGCAGACAGTCTACTAATACACAAATGGACCATCAAAATAATGTGTTATCAAAAAAGAAGACAAATATTGTTATTTGTTGAATGTAGCACAGTGCTCATTCAGTAAAGGAATTGCTAAACAGATGTGTTTCCTCACAATGCCTCAACAAGTATTGACTTGAATGTGTCTACTGTTGGGGGACATCTGATTGTCTCTGGAAGCTGGTTCAAGCAGCGGGTGGATTCACCCTTTTTTTGAGTGAACTCTTGGAATTTCTAATTTACTCCATGCTAATGATCTGAGTAATCTGTTTTTCAGTGAGCATATCTGCAATATATTGAAGCCATTTAGTGATTTATAAACAATACTTTAAAATTTATTCTGAATGTACCGAGAAGCCAGTGTAAAGACCTGAGGACTGGTGTGATGTGCTCTGATTTTGTGGTTCAGTCATTCATTCATTCATTTTCTTTTCAGCTTAGTCCCTTTATTAATCTGGGGTCGCCACAGCGGAATGAACCGCCAACTTATCCAGCATGTTTAACGCAGTGGATGCCCTTCCAGCCGCACCCAATCTCTGGGAAACACCCATACACTCACCCACACTCATACACTACAGACGATTTAGCCTTCCCAATTCACTTATACTGCATGTCTTTGGACTGTGGGGGAAACCGTAGTACCTCAGAGGAAACCCATGCGAACACAGGGAGAACATGCAAACTCCACACGGAAGCGCCAACTGACCCAGCCGAGGCTCGAACCAGCGACCTTCTTACTGCGCACTACCTACTGCGCCACTGCATCGCCGATTTTGTGGTTCTTGTCATAATTTCGAAACTCATCACGCATACAGTAGAACATTTGCATTTGGGTGTCTAGCACTATTGCCTAACAGCAAAAAGGTTGCTGGTTCAAGTCCCGGCTGGACAAATTGGCATTTTTGTGTGGAGCATGTTCACCCCGTGTCCGTGTGGGTTTCCTCCATGTGCTTCAGTTTCCCAGACAGTCCAAAGACATGCGCTATAGGTGAATTGAATAAACTAAATTGCCCATATTGTGTGTGTGTGAATGGGTGTGCATGGGTGTTTCCCAGTACTGGGTTGTGGCTAAAAGGGCATCCGCTGCATAAAACATATGCTGGAGTAGTTGGCGGTTCATTCCGCTGTGGCGACCCATGAAACAGAGACAAAGCCAAAGGGGAATGAATGAGTGTGCATTTATGAAATAATCATGCATATAAAATCTTGCGTCTATAAAGTGATCATGAAAATGGATAAAGTCTTGCATCTATGAAATGACTGGACACACGTAAACTCTTGGCTTACGCACATATTGTATTTCTGCATACACACAAACTCCTGAATCTATGAAAAGATTGCATATGCATAGAAACCTCACTGAGACACTTGTATGAAATGGTCATGCTTGCAAACAAACTCTTGTCTTGTGCACAACCTCTTTGATCACATAATCACTTCAATTGATGGTGATACTTATTATCACTGGGGAAGAAAATCTGTTTCAGAATGTTTCATTGCAAAACACACTGGGCCATCTGACCAATCAGAGCAGAGCAGGCTCTCTGAATGGTTTAGAATAGCCGATTCTTTAAGTGAATCAAACAGATTGAGAAATGTGTGATGTGTGTAAACCCATCAGACAAAATCAGGAATGCTTAAAATGACACAACAGAGGTGGTTTAGGGTTTCTTCAAGAGACCACACTCATTATAAGAGTGTATATTATACACTCTTTCTGCACTATACTATCTCACGAACAGAATATCTGGTTGGATGTGCTTCAAGATGAAAAACAATTGCACGTCCTGCCTGTGGGACTGAGACGAACTGCACCGTTTAAACATAATGTCACTGTGTTAATGAATAAAGACACTGCGATTCCCGTTTTGAGGGAAACACCAAATTGATTTTCAATGAAAGTGCGTTATAGGGCCCGTCCTGGGAGAGGGCCGGCAGCTTAACAATCGGCATCATATTTTGACGTGTGGCGGTCGAGAGCTCATTAATCACCTTGTGAACCCAGTCATTTTCTGCCTGGTGGGTTCACTAGTCACATGAGTAATAGACAGCAGCCACGGCGCCCGGACGGGCCTCTGACAGCTCCGTCTGGCTTCCCCAAACCATACGGCAGCCTCAGCGGCAGGCACCCGGAGACGGCCGGGACGCAGGCGTCTTTGTCATTAATAATGATGAAGTGCTGAGAGCTCCTCTCCTCCTTCATCTTTAGCAGCTCGTGTCATGCTTCCTCCATTAATTGCTTGTGTTCCAAATGTATCTCGCCACATTATCTTGTTCTATCTTTTGATTGCGCAAGCTTAATCCTTATCGTAAATGACTCTGTTGCGTTATGCCACTGGGCCGGTCGTGTCTCATACCAAATTAGGCTTAAAATTGTTTTGCTGTGCTTTTTTTGATGCAGCCTCTTTAGCTATGAGTTTAATATCCTCACAGACCCAATTACATGCTTTCACACTGGATAATCCCGAGGAAAAGGAGGAGCGTCGGCAACATGGCAACACCTTGGTGTCGATTCGGCTTCTGCCCTACATCATCATAAAGAACCTCTACATCCTGTATGATTCTGCAGGTTATATATGGCACCATAAGTCAGGGAAATAGCACAGAAACCAAAGCAGGAAGAAGAGTAATGGTGCACATCATTAGCATGAATGGAAGCCGGGGTAATGGAGCACTAGCTCTGTTATTGTTCTGCTTGTTCAGGCATTGCTCTTACAATAATAGGTGGGGGGAAAACCCTGTGTGTACATTAAGGAATGCATTTACAAAGCAGAGAAGGCATTTCCAAGCACATGAAGATACAATGGAGTTAACTATCCAATTCATCCAAGGCTTCACTGGGTATCAGGCATGTCGCAAAGGCAAAAACTGCTTTAGAAATGAACCGCAGGTCAACAGTCTCTGGATCGTTTGAATCTCTGCCAGCATTTTCATTCAAAGATGTCCCAAATGTACGGTGGCCTAGAGAGCTTAACGTGCTGCAATTTAAGAAAACACATGCAATTACAAAAACACCAGCAAATTGAAAAAAGATCTTCATCAGTTTGACAACAGATGTGCTGCAAATCCCAACGCAAACACATTTTAAAAAGACGAGCTGCATTTTTACACAACGCAAACAATTTAAGCAAACGCCCTACATTTTCTCACAACACAATGGAAATGTTTCAATGAGACCCTAAAATGTGACGGACCCAGCTATTTAGGTTATGGTTATTTAGGCTAATAAATACTTATGACACAGATATTGGGATATTAAAATAAACAAACAAAACTTGAGCAATACTCACGGTACAGTGGCGTCCGTCACATTTTAGGGTCCGCTTAAAACATATCTGTTGTGTTCCATTCTTTTTATGTTGTGAGGAAATGCAGCACGTTTTTGTAAATTTTTTGTGTTGTGAGAAAATGCAGCGTGTTTAATTAATTTGTTTGCGTTGTGGGATAATGCAGTGCATTTTCATAAATTGTTTGCGTTGTGAGAAAATGCAGAATGTTTTCGTAAATTGTTTGCGTTGTGGGAAAATGCAGAATGTTTTCGTAAAATTGTTTGCGTTGTGAGAAAATGCAGAATGTTTTTGTAAAATTGTTTGCGCTGTGAGAAAATGCAGAATGTTTTGTAAAATTGTTTGCGCTGTGAGAAAATGCAGCATGTTTTCGTAAATTGTTTGCGTTGTGGGAAAATGCAGAATGTTTTTGTAAAATTGTTTGCGCTGTGAGAAAATGCAGAATGTTTTTGTAAAATTGTTTGCGCTGTGAGAAAATGCAGCATGTTTTCGTAAATTGTTTGCATTGTGAGAAAATGCAGAATGTTTTCGGAAAATTGTTTGCGCTGTGAGAAAATGCAGTGTGTTTAATTAATTTGTTTGCGTTGTGGGACAATGCAGTGTGTTTTTATAAACTGTTTGCATTTTATGAAAATGTAGCACGTTTTCGTAAATTGTTTGCGCTGTGAGAAAATGCAGCATGTTTTCGTAAATTGTTTGCATTGTGAGAAAATGAAGCACGTTTTCGTAAAATTGTTTGCGCTGTGAGAAAATGTAGCGTGTTTAATTAATTTGTTTGCGTTGTGAGGAAATGCAGCATATTTTTGTAATTTGTTTGTGTTGTGAGAAAATGCAGCACGTTTTATTAATTTGCTTGCGTTGTGAGAAAATGCAGTGCATTTTATTCATTTATTTGTCCAACAGATAAAGATTTTTTTTTTATTTGATGCCGTTTTTGCATGTGTTTTCTTAAATTGCAGCATGTTAAGCTCTCTCGGCCACCGTACAATGGCACTATGCTGTGCACTTAAATTGTCTAGTGTATGAACATTATAAGATTATTTTTTCATTCATCATCTAACCATACGTTCACACCAAAAGCGACGAGAGCGTCAAAGTAGCCGGAAATCATTCATTTTCAATTAGAGCCAGCGGCGATAAGCGACCTGTGATGCTCTCACCGCCTTCGGTGTGAACGCACAGTAAGTCTGAAAAGCCCACCCCGTCTATAAAATCTTTAAAGCTGAGATGAAGGGTTATGTGAAGTAACCATCATTCCACAGTTTGTTTTCACAGTTAAATGATGCAGGTGATTGAGTGCACTTGTTTTGGGGATATACATCCATCCAGTCCATCCCATCCATCCACCATCAGGCTGAATGGGATGGGATGGGATGGGATGGGATGGGATGGAATGGAATGGAATGGAATGGAATGAATGAATGAATGAATGGGACATGACGGGATGGGATGGATTGAATGGATGGATGTATGGATGCCCCCAAAACAAGTGTTAAGTTGTTTAAAAAAATAAAGCATGACTTGACTTGACAAAACCATTTTCTTTTTGTCAATTTTTGCCTTTCTAGTAAAAAGAAACAGATTTGAATGTTTGGAATCTACTTCCAATCAAATTTGAATTACAATACTTCCACCTGTTTGCTAGCCCAATAAAATGCATTTTGAATTTAAAAGGCATTATCAAGATGTCCCACAACCAGCGTTTATGTTCAAAGTCTCTGTGTGTGACCATGCCTGGCCGGAGGTTGTAGCCTCAGCAGACGTGTGGCTGAATGATGGTCTGTTTACAGTGTCACAGCAGCGTAAACTGTGCAAGGCCCGAGCATCCACTGCCCACTGATTTCTATTTTGTCCCCATTCTGTCCACACAAGCTCAGCCAATACAACTCTGTAATCAGCCTCCCCGGGCTAAATGACTAACACCCATCCCTATAGGGCCGCCACACAGAGCTACAGACGCTCTTCATGAATGACAGCCGTCCGCCGCCTCTTGTGCCATGTGCTGCCAAATCTGTGCCCTCCCTTTCCGTCCAAGCACTTTACAGTGGGCTACAAAGAGATTTGAATGGCTTTATGATGCAAAAGGCTGAAGGGTCCCACCCTCTCTTTATGTGGCTGAGAACCAAGAGCATATTGTCAGCTCAGCTGGCATCTGCAGTCAAAACTCCACACATTTTTTTTTTTCATGAGCGCGTGGACAGCCGACTGCTGTGCAGGGTCTGGAGCAATTATTGCAGCGTGTTTATTTCCTTATTGGCCCAGGCGTTCAAAAAATGTGCAGCGCTTTAATACCACCCGTGTTTGTGCGATCGGACGTGTGTGTTTTTTAAGGCCGCCTGTCACAGTTACGACGCCGGTTTGGGCAGTAGCTGCTATCTGCTGGAGTCTCAGCAGAGGCATTGTCACAGACAATGTTTGCCTTGTTAATTAAATTTCTTCTCGGCAAATGAGGTCATGGGCTGCCATGGGTGTAATGTCTCTCTCATGTACAACAAAGGGAACGCGGGGAGCCCAGGAATCTTAACTGAAACAATCACGGATAAATCTCTTTATTTGTCTGCGGATCTATATTTTTTCTGGAGCATCTCTGCTGAGATATTTGATGTACAGCGAGTGGTTTTTATTGCTTCAATTTTACAGACAGTTGGGATTAATGACAGGCTCTATAGCTTCCAGGAAGAGCTGGCAATAATGCAAGGGCTTTTCCCATTATTCTCAGCCGATACAGAATGAACACATTTGCTCAGATGTCAGTCAGCGATGATGACCAGATTGTAACTGTACGCCGTTTAAAATGTCTCTCGTATTGATAAATGTCATATAGCGCTTCTTACACACAATCTCGACGTAATGTTTCCTAGGTTCAGCTTAGCGATAAGGATTATTTGATCTTTCTCAACCTTTATCAGTGCGACCGAGGCCTCATGTAATAACTTACTGCTAAATAAGGCGCTTGTATGCAGATGCACGTGAGCATACCAAGGCGCAAATGAACAAGTTCCCTGGCAGAGAAAGGCAATTGTTTACAGCGATTCTGTCCTGTCGTCCATAAAAAAGAAAAAAACTCTAAAGCCCTAGCCTTTGAACCGAATTAGAAATAGTTATTTTTCCGTCTCTGTGGAACAACTCACTTAACTTATCTCGTAAAGGCTCTCTCCACAGTGTCAAGTGAAAGTGCTTGTCCAATTAAAAATAATGGGAATGTATTTTTCTCCATTTCTTTATCTCTCACTTCTCCTCTTTTGTTAAGGAACATTTCGAGTTGAAATGAAATCAAAGGTTTGCATAGAACTCCTGTTCAGTGCCCATACTTCCACAAATCCCTCTTCCTGTCTCGCACAGATATGATAATGTAACTTTGAGAATACCGCTGCCCTGCACATATGTTTAATTACTTGGAAATGAAGTGAGACTGATAGTATTACAGTGCCATCTCAATAGAATCCGAAATTGAGCAAATTAAACTCGCGCTCACAGTTATCGTAATAAAAACAGACAACACAAACAAGTGCAGCCTTCGCACAACCGCCGGACTGTTATTGTTGTGATAAATAACCTTGAAACTGTGTAATGCGGCCGGCTTGTCTTCAAGCGAAGCGGTTTGGACTTTGAATTGTTTCATACGCTGTTCTTGTCTAATATTTCTTGAATTAGTTATCGGTTGTTGTTTATTTCCACTATTTCACGACTGCACTCGAATGAGGTGTAAGTTTTAAAACAGCGTAGGTCATCGCCACATGTACACATATGTCCGGTCTGCTTTATTGTTAGCGAACGCTGAGCCAAGTGTTCAGATCAAGCTTATTGTTGTTTTTAATGTTTTATTCATCCCCAAAGAAATTAGCTCATGCGCGCTGACATACCCAGAGTCCTGTTATGATCTTGGTGTGCGTGTGTGTGTGTGTGTGTGTGTCTTGCATGCTCCATGTGTTCTGTCCTCTGTTAGATCCTTAGCCCAAGACTCAAGACAACACAAAGCAGATTAAAGCGGCCAATAGGAAATCTCTAATAAATTTGCATTAACACATTGTGTAAAGCTGCTGCTGATTGCCTCCCCGAGACCCCAGGGTTCGGCATGCCATCCCCGACTCCTGTATGCCGGCCAGATGGTCACTTCAGAATGAGATTGACACACCGTTTCAAACCGATTTCATGCAAGCCCTCTGGAGGGAGAGACAGACCATCAGCTCCGCTGGGAATCGAGATTACAAAATAGCCAATTAAAAAGGAAAGTGTTGAAATCTTGGCCTGATAAGGTGGAGATTAAATCGGTTATAGTTTATTAGGGGAAATTAGATATTAGAATCCGCACCTCTCCAAACAGATTTCCATTACCAGCTCCTCTGCTTTTTATCTTGCTCTCTGTATCTGATGCAGTGTGAGGTGCTGTAATTACGGAACTTAAGAGCAGTGTAAAGAGCCATCGTTTAGAAAGCAGAAGGAAATATGCCAATAAATAGTGTTTGGTATTTTCAAGCCCTGTTCATGTCAAGGACAACAACTGTATCAGTAAAAAAAATCAATATAAATCTTTCTAAATATACGTAAATGAATGCACACCACTAATATCAATTATGACACAGAGGAGCAATATTGTTAGTATCACTCTCAGAATGATCCAGATGATGAATGATAAAAACATTGACATCCACTTAGAATCCATCCTGCTTTAAAGAGTGGCTTGTGCGTAAAAAAGACTAACAAAAACAAAAAACAGATCAACATTGTTTCTAGTGACACTGCTGGCCATTAAGTGTATTGCAGTATACAACTTTAGGCTGATTTATATTTCTGCGTCGAGTGATCTGCGTGACGCATGGCGTCTGCCTTCCACGTAGTCGTGCATGTATACTTCTGCGTGCTGTTTGTGTTGCTCTGCAATAACACTGAAACGCTAGCTGGCAGTAGGTTTTTATGTTCCATTGTGTCGTGTTTCTTTGCGGGTGTTTTGTTTTTTCTGAATGCTACTTTAATGTAGAAGTAGCTCAAACTCACTAATTCAGAGGTGGGAACTGGCGGATGTGCAACAACATTAATCGTAGGTAATCACAAAACAACATTTTCCATGCAGAGCTTCTTCACAGGACTCGACACTTGTAAACAATCACTTCAGTGGGTTCTCGTGGCTCTCAGTCCTGCCCACATTGGTCATAGCTACCAAGGCCATGAATCACAGAGCTTGCACTTCATGCTGTTGCGACATGTAGTTTCATGTTTTGAGTGATGCGCGTCAGCCTTGGCGTGCAATGCGACCATGCAAAGGCTGCGTCGGACCATACGTGCGCGCTTGACGCAGAAGAATAAATCAGCCCTCATCACTTGCACTTGTATAGATAACATACAAGAGACTTAAATGTCACTTAATAGTCAATATATTCTTGCACAATACTTCTTTGTTTTTTGATTATACATTTAAAAATAGGATTGAAACATTATTCTCAAGGAAATAGTAATAAACATTCAAAGCCCTTCAAAATCAGGCTAAATGCTTTCCAAGAAACACATTTATGTGTTATAATTGTTCAGTATTTTAATCTACCTGCCTCAGATTGTCAGCCAGCTTTAGGAAGTGGTTCCAAACATCTTCCACTTCTGGATGATGGAGGCCACTGTGCTCATTTGAACTTTCAGAGCAGCAGAATTTTCAGCAGAACCTTCCCCAACCTAGTGCCTTGAAATAATCCTGTCTCGAAGGTCTACAGACAATTCCTTTGTCTTCATGCTTGGTTTGTGCTTTGACATGCACTGTCAACCCTGGGACCTTATATAGACAGGTGTATGCCTTTTCAAATCATGTCCAATCAACTGAATGTACCACAGGTGAACTCCAATGAAGCTGCTGAAACATTTCAAGAATGATCAGTGGAAACAGAATGTACCTGAGCTCAATTTAGAGCTTCACGGCAAAGGCTGAGAATACTTATGTATTTTCAGGTTTTTTATTTTTGATTAAATTTGCAACAATTTCTAAAAATCTTTTTTTCACATTGTCATTATGGGGTATTGTGTGTAGAATTTTGAGGAAATATATGAATTTTAATCTATCTTGGAATAAGGCTATAGCATAGGAAAAAAAATGTGGAAAAAGTGAAGCGCTATCAATACTTTCCGGATGCACTGTATATTCATGTTCCTTAAAATAAAGTTGTTCATTCTCACTTTTGTAAACTTTATTTTTAAGAGCGTCATACAAAAGTTGAATAACCATAAAAAATGTACAAAATTTAAACACAATGTGAAAATAAAGTTGTGAGAACATTCCTTATTAGCAATGTACAAATAAGCAACTAGGAAGTCAGGGAAGGTCTAAAGTTTGTTTACAAGCGCCTTGCAAATTGGCAATAAAAGAGTGATTATTACATACCAATTCTTCCATATAGCCTCTTTATCAGAGCAGAAATCCCTGTCTGTGTTGGCTGGAGATGATGCCTGCGTGTGTGTGTATGTGTGTGTGCGTGTGTGTGTGTGTGTGTGTGTGTGTGAGAGAGAGCGGGTCGTCTGCTCAGTGGGTGTGAGAGGTAATTACTGCAGGAGAATGAAGAAGCAGATGTGAGAGTCTCTCCTAGAGGAGGGAAGCGTGAGCCTCCTCCAGACTGAAGCTGCTGCTGCTGCTGTCGGTTCAGTGTCCCGGAGCCTCTCCCTCTCGCCCCCATCCGAGGCATCTGTGCAGCACCTGTGGGCCCCGCTTCCACCCCGCTCCTCGACGTGCCACAGAAAGTGCTGCCCGGGTCAGCCAGGTTCATGAGAAAACACTCCTGTAGACCTTCTCACCTTCCACACCTCCACTGGCATCCACTCACTTTAAAGGTTTCCTCAGCTGGTGCGAGAATGACGCGCTGCCTGGATGTCCCCATGAACTATGCCCAACCTGACCACTGCCTCGACCCCGTGTCAATCTCACTCGCAACCTGAAGCTGAAAAGAAGCTGTGTCGGACAGTGAAAACAATGGCATTTCCTTTAAAAGAAAATGCAAACACTGTTGACGTTTTTGAAGAACCTTAGTGAATGCTAGCTAGGCAGGGAAATAGTATATTATATTATATTATATTATATTATATTATATATATTATATTATATTATATTATATTATATTATATTATATTATATTATATTATATTATTCTATATTATTCTATATTATATTATATTATATATATATTATATTATATTATATTATATTATTCTATATTATTCTATATTATATTATATTATATTATATTATATCATATTATTCTATATTATTCTATATTATATTATATTATATTATATTATATTATATTATATTATATTATATTATATTATATTATATTATATTGTATATCTGACTACTGAAAATTGTCTGTATAGTTGAAGTAATGACAACATTTCTTTTAAACTTGTTATAAAATCATGTGTTATTTGACCAGATTTATTGTTTTTTTCGTTTTCCTAAAAGAATATTTACTTCAACCAAATGAGTCAGTAAATGCAAAGAATTTTCAGTGAATTCTGCTTATTGCTACATTTGAATAAAACATATTTATTAAGCAGATATATTTAAATTTATTTATATTTATTAAAATAATATTTTATTTACTGAACATCTACATAGAAAGATAATACATTACACACACATAAATATATATATATATATATATATATATATATATATATATATATATATATATATATATATATATATATATATATATATATATAATATATATATATATATATGTGTATAAAAATTTTTCTTTGTTAAATATTTCCCAAATGATGTTTAAGCTAATTTTGCTCTGTTAAACAGCTTAAAATAATGTTTAAAGGGCTTAACTAGGTCAATTAGGTTAACTATGCAGGTTAGGGTAATTAGGCACGTATAAAATATAGCTTAAAAGGGGCTGATAATTTTGACCTTAAAACGTTTTTTTAAAAATGTAAAAATGCTTTTGTTCCAGCCGAAATAAAACAAATAAGACTTTCTCCAGAAGAAAAAATATTATCAGACATACTGTGAAAATTTCCTTGCTCTGTTAAACATCATTTGGAAAAATATTTAAAAAATAATAATAATTAAAGGGCGGGCTAATAATTCTGACTTCAACTATATATATATATATATATATCTATATATATATATATATATATATATATATATATATATATATATATATATATATATATATATATATATATATATATATATGTTATTAATTAACTAAAAACTGTTACATTAGCTCAGAATTTGGCTTCAGTAATCCATTATCCTTTTATACATTACATAGACATTAGATTTGTCTAAATTCAGACTAATCTAATGTATATGCACAAATACAATATTAAAAGCAATCTATATAAAGATAATATTAATATAAAAGAGTTACCTTACTAGTACCGGGTTGGACCCCCTTTTGCCTCTAGAACTGCCTTAATCCTTTGTGGCACAGATTCAACTAGGTACTGGAAATATTCCTCAGAGATTTTGGTTTATATTTGACCATGATAGCATCACACAGTTTCTGCAGATTTGACAGCTGCACATCCATAATGCGAATCTCCCATTCCACCACATCCACAAAGTACTCTATTGGATAGAGATCTTGCGACTGTGGAGGCCATTTGAGTACAGTGAACTCATTGTCATGTTCAAGAAACCAGTCTGTGATGATTCACGCTTTATGACCATGGCGTGTTATCCTGCTGGAAGGAGTCATCAGAAGATGGGTAACCTTGGTCATAAAGGGATCGACATGGTCAGCAACAACATAGGTAGCCTGTAGCGTTGACACAATGCTCAGTTGGTACAATGGGCCCAAAGTGTGCCAAGCAAATATCACCATTCACACCACCCCCACCAGCCTGAACTGTTGATACAAGGCAGGATGGATCCATCTTTCATGTTGTGACACCAAATTCTGACCCTTAACTATCCGAATGTCGCAGCAGACATTGATAATATATATATATATATATATATATATATATTATATATATATATATATATATATATATATATATATATATTATATATAGTTGAAGTCAGATTATTAGCCATGCTTGATTTTTTTTTCTTTTTTTAAATATTTCCCAATGATGGTTAACAGAGCAAGAATTTTCACAGCATGTCTGATATATTTTTTCTTCTAAAGAAAGTATTTGTTTTATTTTGACTAGGAATAAAAGCAGTTTTACATTTTTTTAAAACCCATTTAAGGTCCAAATTATTAGCCCCTTTTAAGCTATTTTTTCGTTAGTCTATAGAAACAAACCGTCATTATACAATACTTGCCTAATTACCTAACCTGCCAGTTAACCTAATTAACCTAGTGTTTAGCCTTTCAATGTCACTTTAAGCTGTATAGAAGTGTCTTGAAAAATACTTCTAAGTAAATATATTATTTACTGTCATCATGGCAAAGATAAAATAAATCAGTTTTTGGAAACGATATGTTCAGAAATGTGTTGGAAAAAATCTTCTCTCCCTTAAACAGAAATTCAGGAAAAAAATAAACGGGGGCTAATAATTCAGGGGGGCTAAAAATTCTGACTTTAACTGTATATAGTATACCTTTGATCAGAAGAAAATGTTCTCAATGTTTGCAATGATCTCAAATCAGCATGTTGTGGTCTTTTCTAAAACAGCACATAATGTTTGTTTTGGCATATTGTTTTTGCACGGAAATCTCTCTCTTGTTATTATAAATTACATGATTTTTTATTATTATTATGAGCAGGGTCCAAACAAATATAAATATTCTGAAATAATCATATGTAATAATGATATATTTACTCATAATTATCTTTGTTTATTCTTATTAGTTAGGACTCTCAGTGTGTTTTAAAATGAAGCTTTGCTCAGGGATAAAAGTCTGATCCAGTAGTCATTATCAAACTACAAAAACTTACAGTGAAAAGTACTTAATGAAACAAGTTAATTTCACTGAAATGACTAAAAGTTCGTTGCAATTAACAGAAAGCAGTTATATCAGCTCGGTAACTGATTATACTAAGCAGAAGTCAAAATGAATTTTTGAGTTTCAGCAAATTTCTAGTTCCCAGCATGCTGCGCTTCAGATGATATTAAAAGAGAAATCATCTAAATTAAGTGTTATAAAATGTGGTATTGCACAAGATTAATAAAGGCTGAGGTAGTTAGGAATGGATGTTACGTTGGAGTTTTAAGGGTTGTGTGCAGAAGAGTCTGTAGTTGAGAGTAGGCCATAAAACACTGTACTGTATATGTTGCTTTATGGTAATTGAGGTGATTTCAAACCGAATTGTGAGGTCTTGTATGCTTTCATTCGATTTCGGTTTTCCGAAGTTTGATGATGATCACATTAACACTTTAATTTAGCAGTTTCTATTGTGCATTGTTGACTTAGTTAAATGTGTTTATTGTCCATTATACCTGTACAAGACAAGACTCAGCAATGTGTCTCGAAGTGAGCCATATATATGTGTATAATCAGTACTTGAGCAGCATCAGCTGTGTGTTTGCACTCAGTCAGCATCAGGAACCGTTGTGTGTGTGTGTGGTGCATGACTGGGTCTTGTAGTCCATAATGGCGGATTTGTACTCCGTTAGTGATCCGTGTCTATACCTGCAATCTGCAGCCACTAGATTGCTGATAATCCTAATGATAACAGCTCAAATTTCCCAGATTGAAAAAGGTAGAATAAATAGTCCGATGGGTATGAAACTTTGCAGACCCATTCTGGAGATGCAAAAGATATGTATTAAATGTTAAAAATGGGTTAAAGTAGGCACCCTTTAAAATGAGCTGAAACAACACAATTCTTGTTTTTGTTTTTTTGGGGGGACAACTTAATTTTTTCTGTTTAATACACTTAAATTTGTAAAAACTAGTAAGTTAACTGGCGACGCAGTGGCACAGTAGGTAGTGCTGTCGCCTCACAGCGAGAAGGTTGCTGGTTCAAGCCTCGGCTGGGTCAGTTGGCATTTCTGTGTGGAGTTTGCATGTTTTCCCTGCGTTCATGTAGGTTTCCTCCGGGTGCTCCGGTTTCCCCCACAATCCAAAGACATGTGGTACAGGTGAATTGGGTAGGCTACGTCCGTAGTGTATGAGTGTGGATGGATGTTTCCCAGAGATGTGTTGCAGCTGGAAGGGCATCCACTGCGTAGAACATGTGCTGGATAAGTTGGCGGTTCATTCCGCTGTGGCGACCCCAGATTAATAAAGAGATAAAGCCGAAAGGAAAATGAATGAATGAATAATAAGTTAACTTAATTCCTTCATGTTGTCCCAACACAAATTGATTGTGTGGAGCCCATCATTTTTACAATGTAGTGTGGAGGAATTACCGTAGCAAAACATGTGTGCTTTGAAACAAAAATGCACTATTGTAAACAGTTAAAAGTAAACTCAACCTAAAAATAGCCAGCCGCTAGCTCTCTGCAACTCTCACATAGTTGCCAACTGAAGCTAAGCAGGGCCATACCTGGATGGGAGACCACATGGGAAAGCTAGGTTGCCCAAAGTGGTGTTAGTGAGACCAGCAGGGGGCGCTCATCCTGCGGTCTGTATGGGTCCTAACACCCCAGTATAGTAAAGGGGACGCTATACTGCTCAGTGAACGCTGTCTTTTGTATGAGATGTTAAACCGAGGTCCCGACTGTCCGTGGTTGTCAAAACTCCCAGGATGTCCTTTGAGCATTCTGGCCAAATTTGCCCACTGGCCTCTGTCCTGTAATGGCCTTCTAACCATCCCCATGTCATAACTGGCTTCATCACTCTGTCTCTTCTCCTGTGGTGTGTGTCTGGAGCAATATGGCTGCCGTCGCATCATCCAGGTGTATGCTGCACACTGGTGGTGGATGAGGAGATTCCCCCCAATGTGTAAAATGCTTTTCGTGTCCAAAAAAGTGCTATATAGATGTAAGGAATTATTATTATTATTATTATTATTAATATTATTATGATTATTATCTGTCGCTGGTTCGAGCTTCGGCTGAAACAATAGGCATTTCTGTGTGGAGTATGCATGTTCTCCCTGCGTTCGCGTGGGTTTCCTCCGGGTGCTCCGGTTTCCCCCACAAGTCCAAAGACATGCGGTATGGGTGAATTGGGTAAGCTAAATTGTCCGTAGTGTATGTGTGTGAATGAGTGTGTATGATTGTTTCCCAGTGATGGGTTGCAGCTGGAAGGGCATCCGCTGCGTAAAAGAAAAAAAACATATGCTGGATATGTTGGCGGTTCATTCCGCTGTGGCGACCCCAGATTAATAAAGGGACTAAGCTGAAAAGAAAATGAATGAATTAATTAATATCTCAGTTAGGCCATTGGCTAGTATTTACTGTAATACAAAGCTATCATGAAGTGAGTTACTTGGTCATTCTAACTTTTGATTTTCCTTAAACGAACACACAATGCATGCATTTTTGCAAACTTTGTAAAATGGGATTATGGCATTTTTAAATACATAATTTAAGACCAGCAATTAGGGTTGTATTAGTGGCTTGTCTGAGTGTGTGGCCAGACATGCAGCACTCCAGTCTGTGTCCTGGCAACTCTTTACACAAATGTTTTATTAACCCCAATTAATAGCCTCCTCCTTCATCCAGACTGTGTGTTGCTGGTGTTGGATGCCTCGGTCCTCCCTGGGTCTTCATCTGTTATGGGCTAGTTAATGAAATGTGTGTCTCCCCCTTCAAAATTTCACAACATATGTGATACTGTAGCCACTCACGGCATTGGCACATCCTAATGTGTTGCTTACAGAAATAGTGGCATTAGGCTCAACAATCTGGTAACAAACCTCATTCAATGCAAAGATAATAGCATCCGGCGCTCAAAGGAAAGGGACGGCAGGATTCCCATTTGATTTTATTAGAAGGCGAAATGAGAGGCTTGATCTCCGAGGACATCCAGTAACGCCTTTGGCAAATTGACAAGCATAATGCAGTTTGATTTGTGTCTGATACAGACAGCTGACCAGACCGAATCTGTCTCTCAGATACTGATACGCTCATGATATTACCCAAAGACAGACGATGGAGTGAAAGATTAGGATGAAACGGATAAATAAAATGCCTGTGGAAATAAATGTTAGGCTGCTAAAATGTCTGTTTCTTTGCCCTCAGTGCATTGATGAACTTTTTTTTTTGGTTTGTATTCTGGTTTAGCTACTTTAATGCATTTAAAAACTCTCTAAAGAAATATCCCAAAATTATCAACAACAATATACTACCACAAAATAATAATAATTAAAATATTAAAAATAAATAAATATAATAATTATGAGACCACTTGAATTAAGTTTTTTGAATTTATATAGGTTTGAGTAAAATGTTAATTCTGTAAATGTTATTCTGAGAACATTTCTTTCTGCAAATTCAAATATTGTTGTTTTGTTCAGAACCTAAAAATCTGTCTGAATGACAAATATTTTTAATATGGTGATTTAAATAGTTTTTTAATCAAATATTGTTTTTATAACTATTAAATGTAAAAATCTTTTAGCTATTATATAGCGATGGAACTTATACTGGTTTTGAGAAGGCACATGTACAGTTGAAGTCAGAATTATTAGCCCCCCTGTTTATTTTTTTTCCCCAATTTCTGTTTAACGGAGAGAAGATTCTTTCAACACAATTCTAAGCATAATAGTTTTAATAACTCATTTCTAATAACTGATTTATTTAATCTTTGCCATGATGACAGTAAATATTATATATGGACAGATAAAGTATATAGGATAGATATTTTTCAAGACTTCTATACAGCTTAAAGTGCTTAACTAGGTTAATTAGGTTAACTAGGCAGGTTAGGGTAACTAGGCAACTTATTGTATAATGATGGTTTGTTCTGTAGACTATTGAAAACAAATATAGCTTAAAGGGGCAAATAATTTGGACCTTAAAATGTTTTTTTAAAAATGTACGACTGCTTTTATTCTAGCTGAAATAAAACAAATAAGACTTTCTCCAGAAGAAAAAATATTATCAGACATACTGTGAAAATGTCCTTTATCTGTTAAACATCATTTGGGAAATATTTAAAAATAAAAAGGGGGGCTAATAATTTTGACTTTAACTGTATATACAATAGTGGTTATTAAGATGGTTTGGAATAGATAAAATGTTCTTGGTTAACAATATAATATAATAATATCAACTTTCAAATATAAATATGCAATAAGAAAATAAGATTTTGTGAATTTGAAAATAATTTTTGAGTTAACCAATGCAAGATTTTATTTAATTCAGAATTTCTCAGTTGTATTTACTCAGTAAATACATTTAAAAAGCCAAGTGTTAAGCCACGATAACCCCACAGACTTCCATTTATATGCAAGTGAATGTGGAAGACTTAAAACGCAAGTTATAAAATTTGTCTGCTGTTTGTTCAAACACATTTAAAATGAGCAAAAAAAGACAACAAAAAACCTTTGAAAAAACCTATGCGTTTCAGCAAGAACTGCCTTCATTAGACTAACGTTACCCTGATAAAGGCAGTTTTCTTGCCGGAACACGTAGGTTTTTAAGGATTAGCAATGTGAATAAAGGCTTTTTAATTTTTTTTCCACATTTTTCGAGTGCCTTGGACTGATTTTTGCTGTTTATATTGATGAACTGATGACTTTTTGCTTGATTTTGGATTTTCAACACATCTGAGAACATTTCTTTTTGCAAATTCATATACTGTCATTTAGTTCAGAACCTGAAAACCTATAAATGATTCTAATAATCATCAAATATTCAGTTAATTAGGTAGTCGGAAGCGCTTCAAAGTTGCGAATTTTTATTTATTTTTTTTTTGCTAAATGCTAAGGGAAAAAATATATGTAATAAATGTGTTTAATTTAAATATTCAAATGAAAGATTATGATAAATGTTGTGATAAAGTAAACTTAAAGGGATAGTTTACTCTTTTCAAATCTGTTTAATTGTCTTTCTTCAGTTGAACACAATAAGGCAACGCCACTATCTCACAGCAATTTGTCACTTTTTGATTTAGTAGCTTACTCGTATAATTCGTACGATCTCATTCGTACATTTTAGTGCAGTTTGCCAATCCCCAAACCGACGATTGGGGTTAAGGGGTGGGGTTGGGTGCCAAGCCTCCTTTAAAAGGGCCACGAAACCCCCCTGTCTCAGCAGGGTGTTTTCACACCTCCAGTTTGAAAAAAGTCAGGAAAGTGGGTGTGTCCAGCTTTGTTTAGGTGGGAGTGTCGGGGGAGGGAAAAAGGGAAGGTTTTGCATAAAAATAGGAGTTTCCGTTTGAGCACAAGCTGATTTTCACAGAGGCAAACAAAACAAACACAGACGCATGGGAGAAAGACAGTCACTGTGTTTACATGAACATCAGTAATCAAATTATTTGCCAAATTATTAATTTTTCAACTTTAGCTGCAGTTTGGCACTTTCACTTTCATTCAGGAACATTTCATACATGCCCCCAAGTTCTTCCACTTCTTTTGGCAACACAACGTGGCGTCTTTCTGCCGTCTGACCACTGTAACAGGTAAAAACTTTCTTCAAAGCTATCATGCATATTAATGAAGTTGCACCTCATTCACAATAGAGCAGGCTGATTGGTTTGAACCAAGTCTTTCTCATGAATTTATGCTGCACGCTCAGAGACGTCACAATGTACTCACAGGTAGAGACATACAGTCTTCACTCTGGATTACATGCAAGGATCTAATCGCCGTGACGTTGCTTCAAAAATGTGTTTCAAACCGGAAGAACGAATTTGCTCAAAATAACGTGAAAAACAACCTATTTTCACTTTTTAATGAAATATGTGTGTCATAATATTGTTTTTAGCAGCATGGGACACGTATATGACTGTCAACATCTCGAAAAATGTGTTTTGGTGTTTCATGACCCTTTAAAAATCATACATTTTTGAACGAATGAACTACTAAACTGACAAAATGGAAAATAGGTACATTTCCTTTGAGATCAGGTGAAAAAAGAAGATATATTTGCTAGAATGTTGAAATCAGTAATCATTGACATCCAGAGTAGAGAAACCCAATACGGAATCAATGATTCTTTATTTTTCAGTCAACTATCCCTTTAAAAGTGTGTTTGTTATGTATTCTTTATATTAGACTGAAAAATAAAACACTCTATGGAAATCAGAAAAGTGACCCCTGCTCTAATGTCTTGCAAAAGTGGGAGCAATTACAAGCAGGCAGGCCCACTTTCAATATGGAACCTGGATAAGCATCCTCCTTGCATCCATATTAATATTAAATTATTGTATGTTGAGGGACTACAACATGAGAATTGAAGTGTAAAGTTTATTGTATACGTTTAAGTTCATTCATTCATTTATTTTCTTTTCGGCCTAGTCCCCTTTATTAATCTGAGGTTGCCACAGCAAAATCAAACTGCCAACTTATCCAGCACATGTTTTTACCGCAGCCGATGCACTTCCAGCTGCAACTCATCACTGGGAAACACCCATACACATTCATTCACACTCATACACTATGGACAATTTTAGCTTACCTAATTCACCTGCTGTATAGTGCATGTCTTTGGACTTGTGGGGGAAACCGGAACACCCGGAGGAAACCCATGCAAACACGGGAGAACATGCAAACTCCACACAGAAATGGCAACTGACCCAGCCGAGACTCAAACCAGCGACCTCTTGGTGTGAGGCGAGAGCGCTTCTTACTGCGCCACCATGCTGCCCAACATATAAGTTATGAAAAAGTACTTTTACGAAAACAGCCTTTATGGGTTGTAATTAAAATGGTGTAATTGAATAATGTGACACAAGAAACACTTACAAGTGTATTCTAGATGTTTTATTCACATTAGGCCTGGAAAAAAAAAACACTTTATGCAAATTCAAAAAGTCTAAAATCTGAAAATTGATAGATGCATAAAAAAACAGTTTGTGCCCAGGCAGTGTTTGCAAAATGGGGAGCAATACAAGCATGCAAGCCCACATCCAGAGATGTATATGTGTATTATGCATCCTTACATCCATATTATGATTAAAATTAGTGTATGATGAGGGATATTGAACATATTCCTCTGTAAAAAAAAAAAAAAACCTTTATAAATAAAAGTGTAAAGATCTATGGCTATTAGCAGGAACCAAAATAGTTTGAGAAAATAGACTTTGTGTACTTTAATTGAAATCTGTACATTCTTTCATTCATTCATTCATTTTCCTTCTGCTTAGTCCCTTTATTCAGCAGGGTTCACCACAGTTGAATGAACCGCCAACTTATCCGGCATATGTTTTACAAAGAGGATGCGCTTCCTGCTGCAACCCAGTACTGGAAAACATCCATACACTCTCACATGCACACACATACACCACGGACATTTAGTTTATCCAATTCACCTATACCACATGTCTTTGGACTGTGGGGGAAACCAGAGCATCCGGAGGAAACCCACGCCAACACTGGGAGAACATGCAACTCCACACAGAAATGCCACTACCCAGCTGAGGCTCGAACAGCGACCTTTTTGCTGTGAGGTGACAGTGTTAACCACTGAGCCACCGTGCATCCCTCCTCCTTACATATTAATATTAAAATTATTGCATGATTAGGGAATGCAGATGTAAATAAAAAATGAATAGTTATATTTATGACTGAAAAATAATCATTTTGAGAAAATAGCCTTATGTATTGTAATCTGTAGAAACAAACTGAAAAACAGTGTGACAAAAGAAATACTTACAAGTGTATTCTAGATGTTTAATTTACTTTATGGGAAATCCAAAAAGTCCAAAATCTTAAAAATGACAGTTCCGTGAAAAAGACGATGGGGAAAATGGATAGCAATACAAGCATGCAAGCCCACATCCAGAGCTGTATATGTGCATAATGCATCCTTACATACATATTATGATTAAAATTAGTGTATGATGTGGGATATTGAACGATGAATGGCTCTAAATTTGTGAGAAAACAGACTTTATATATTCATTCATTCATTCATTCATTCATTTTCTTTTAAGCTTAGTCCCTTCGTTATACCGGGGTCGCCACAGTGGAATCAACCGGAATAACTTATCCAGCACGTTTTACACAGCGGATGCCCTTTCAGCTGCAACCCATCACTGGGAAACACCCATACACACTCATTCACACACATACACTACGGACAATTTAGCTTACCCAATTCACCTGCCCCACAGTCTTTGGACTTGTGGGGGAAACCGGAGCACCCAGAGAAAAACCCACGCGGAACACGCGGAGAACATGCAAACTCCACACAAAAACAAACCAACTGACCCAGCCGAGGCTCGAACCAGCGAGCTTCTTAGACTTATATACTGTAATTAAAATCTGTAGAAAACAACTGAAAAACTGTGACATCAGAAAGATTAAGTGTTTTCACATCATTTATTTCAAAAGATGCACGCATGCAGGCCTACATTACAGCTGGAGGTTCATAGTGTGCATTATGCCACACCAAGTCGTCCTTGTTACGTTCCACATTTCATTAAAATTAGTGTGTAATGCTGTTGCATGCATCATGTTTTATGCATTCTGTTAAATGCAAAATGCATTTAAGAAATGTAAATACACGTTCTTATGATTATTCAATTTCCCCAAAACAAAAGCGGCATAAAAACACACGCATTTGAGCTCCATCCAGACAGAAAATGAGCCTGAGGAACGTGCATGAATCACCGTCAGAATCAAGCCACTTATTCGCTAAACGAGGGTCTACTTGTTTAGACCCGGCAGTAAATAGAAAAGCCTTCAGTCCTTAATATCGTTATTATTGAAATGTTCTATATGATTAATCATAGATTTGAAGCACCCCCAATGACTTACCGGATAATGTTAACAAATAATTCTCCCTCGAGGGCTTCTATTAATAATTTTCATATATCTTTCCAAATATTATTCCACCCACCTGCTGGGTGAGATTCATGTTTTTCTCTCTCTTCCTCCTCCTCCTTCGTTTTGTGATCATACATTATTTAGTCCCGTGCCACATCTAATAAATGATGTTGACATATGCTCTAGGAGGGAGCAGAGCCTGGAAATGTTGGATGATAAGCTTCTTTGCATTCACACTGATCCAATTTTGTCCTATCAGTGCGTGTGTGTAGGGCTGCAGACATAGTCCACTAGGCCCCGAGATGTCCTGGGGCTTGTGATTAGTGAAAGCATTGCAGAGGAGAGAGGGGGAAAATATATATATAAATATAAGCGTGAGGCAGAATCGGCAAGGGACTGAAAAACTGAGCCCACCAAACTGTTCCTATCAGCAGCACTATCAGCTGTCACAGTAATGTTCCCCCATTGCTGCCGAGTTGCTTGATTTCCAATTTCCTTTCAATATCTGCGTATATTTTTGTATTTCATCAGGCCGTCCGCTATCTCGTGCCTGGTGTTTTTTATTTACCCGCGGGGAGGTTATTGCATTGATCTGCTATTTCTGCTGGTTGAGTTCGAGCGATTCACACTTGCTAAGGAATAATCATTATTTATGTATGTAATTAGGCTCATGGCCTCTTTTTAATACAATTTTACTCTAAAAGAAATGATCGCAAATAAATAATTGAATTTTATAAAGCATACTGGTTTTAGTTACAGAAAGGACATATTAATGTAATCTAATGTATTATATCATGTAATATAATGTATAATATCACATATTGTAAAATATAGTTATAAATTATATGATTGTAAATAGATTTTCCCCCTATTTCTCTTTAAATGTTCCTATCTAATAGTCAGTGTCCTATTGTCTAGTTTCACAATATTGTTGAAACTAATTTCACACGGTTACTGATAACTGATTCTACAGTTTATTTGAGCTGCTCTGACACAATCTGTACTGTGTTAATTGCTATAGGAATAACAGTGACTTGACAAAAGCTTCTCTTTTACCATTGCTACCAACAGTTGCTACTGCTGCTGCTGATGCTAGCTAATCAAAATATTCACACATGGTAAATGTTGACCATATTTTCATATATAAATGCGTCCATGTGACTTCCAAAAGAAGTGAAACAAGTATGAATTTTTAAAAGTAAGTCTCATGTTTTATAATTAATTTTTTTTAAATAATAATAATATATTTTTTCATAATTTATCGTTTATATCATTTTCTTTTCGGCTTAGTCCCTTTATCAGGGGTCGCCACAGGGGGATGAACCGCCAACTTACCCAGCTTATGTTTTACGCAGCGGACTGTGAGGGAAAACAGAGCTCCCGAAGGAAACCCACGCAACACAAGGAGAACTTGCAAACTCCACACAGAAATGCCAACTGACCCAGCCGAGGCTCGAACCAGCAACCTTCTTGCTGTGTAATATTCTATTATTATGATAGATATAGCATTTTATGGATTTTGTGATGATGCTCTTAAAAATCCATATTATAAACAAGTAAAAGTAATATAAAGGCAAAAGTATAGTCCGAATACAGTTGAAGTCTCGAATTATTAGCCCCCCCCGTTTATTTTTTCCCCATTTTCTGTTTAACGCAGAGAAGATTTTTTTCAACCCATTTCTAAACATAATAGTTTTAATACCTTATCTCTCATAACTGATTTATTTTATCTTTGCCATGATGACAGTAACTAATATTTTACTAGATATTTTTTAAGACACTTCAATACAGCTTAAAGTGACATTTAAAGGCTTAACTAGGTTAATTAGGTTAACTAGGCAGGTTAGGGTAATTGGGCAAGTTATTGTATAATGATGGTTTGTTCTGTAGACTATTGAAAAAAATATAAAAAGGGGCTAATAATTTTGACTTTAAAATGTGTTTTAAAAAATTAAAAACTGCTTTTATTCTAGCCGAAATAAAACAAATAAGACTTTCTCCAGAAGAAAAAATATCAGACATACTGTGAAAATTTCCTTGCTCTGTTAAACATCATTTGGGAAATATTTAAAAAGAAAAAAAATTCAAAGGGGGGCTAATAATTCTGACTTCAACTGTACATTGCCAAAAATAAATAACCTTATAGATGTGCACACATACACAGTAGTTTCTTTCTGGTTTTCAAATCTGATCAGCTGATAGCCGTGTGAAATTCTGAGTGTATCAGCACACTTTCAGCCTTTTCACCCAGGTGTATCACTCCGCCTGTAGCGAGTGCTAATTGGATGCAATAAAAGAATGATGTAATGAAATAATTTGAAAACTTGTCTTGAAGTGACGTTTTTAAATTAGCAACCGCTTTTGGCAAGAAATTAATTCACTGAACTTGTGAGATATCTTTGAGACACTTATTAGACATTCATTTATTTTATTTTATTTACACACTTATGTCATTGAATTGTTGTATAAACACTATATCAAACTATATATAGCACTGTGGCACTGCTGTTTTTACCTATGGCACTCCTATTATGGGTTTTGAAAATGACCTTCTATGCAGTGTGTAACAGCTTTATGTGAGTGAAAACAACCAGCTGAGGTTTAAATTTTGAAAGTGCAGCATGTTTAAAATGATTGTTTCTTTAACGAAATAGTAGACTCAGAGTCGAATAAACAAATCAAGTTGGGTTCGAATCTTTTGTCTGATTACATCGACATCAATACGGTACAACACCAAATATGTACTTCCAGTTCCGTAAAAATGTGCACGCGCTTTCCCTACACACACTAGCGAAGGCGCAGGGGACCACGGGCCTGATCATAACGCGAAGATGACGATCACTGACTGATGGAGATTTGGCTGCAGGGATAAAGGGTTAAAGTTAATTTTCACAATACCACAGTATAGCCAACCTAGTGCTGTGTTTGTTCCTGTCATTTTTCTGATTTTTGATACAATACCTACGCTGCAAGCGGGATTCGTCAGCCGTTTGCTATTGAAGGAGCAGCAGAGACTATGGGACTTCGTCAGTAATTTTCACAGTTCAAATGCACCAGTTTCTTTTTTCTCCAGATCATAACATGTAAATGTCATTAAAATTGTTTCCCCCGTTTAGTGTAGTTTGCAAAATATGTGTTTAATTGTGTGTTATAAGTTGTAATCACCCCGAGCGGCTATTATAGATCAGTGCTTGTGCTGTATCTTTCAGGTTAAATCTGTATAGGGCTATTCACATATCGCCTCCAAAACTATGTTAAAAACGTGACGCATGCTTCTTCCTTTACCGATTTAAATGCGTTTCTGAGCTCGCAATCCTCTGCCGTTTGTCTTTGCTATGGCCACCATCAGCTGTTCCTCAGACATGCGGCGTGGTAATTTTAAATATAGTTCAGCTTTTGCATTGTGTGAATTAATACTGAATGTATGTCGTTGTTATTACTTGGGGTAAGGGTTAAGAGTAGAGTAATATGCTGGTGTTTAACTGCATTGCTTTATTGCATTCCTGCATTGGGCTCTCACATACTTTCTGCTACTTCTTACTGTATCGTGGTGGGCATTTCTTTCTGTCTCGTGCTGAACGCAGTCGATCATCCAAACAGACTGGGTCATCGGACCAATCACCGCAGATTAGCTTCGCACTAAGGATGGGTTTGTGAACAAATGAATCGCTGAAACGATGCATATCGGAGTTGTTGGGATAATTAGGTAAAAATAAATGCATATTATAAGACAAATGAAAGTGTTACCAAACCAAAATATGATCTTTCGTAATGCTAAATAGGGGCTCTTTAAAAAAAATTGTATTCAGCACAATTGTGGGTAGACTAATAATGATAATAATAATTAATAATAATAATATAATATAATAATAATAATAATAATAATAATAATAATAATAATAGAATAGTAATAATAATAATAATAATAATAATAACAATGATAATAACAATAATAATAAATATTGGTAAATAAACACAAATGGGCAAAAAATATATACAGTGGGAAAATAAGTATTGGTATTTTGTACTTTCTTTTGGATTCGGATCAGGTGATTGGCTGGGCCATTCTACAGCTTGATTTTCTTTCTCAGAAACAATTTGAGAGTTTCCGTGGCTGTGTTTTGGATCATTGTCCCTGCTGAAATGTCCACCCTGGTTTTATCGTCATCATCCTGATAATGTAGATGTTGGACTGAAGCTGCTAATATTAATTTACAATGACAAGGGACGAGTTATGTCTGAGAGATTTCAGCTACTGGTCTGGGCTGCCTTTCAACACCTCCCTTTCTTCATATGTTCAATATTTTTTCCGGTGTCATTTCATTTATTACACAAAACTTAATCTGTAAACAAATTACATTTACGAATTTTATATATATATATATATATATAATATTTTACTAGATATTTTTCAAGACACTTCTTTACAGCTTAAAGTGAAGTTTAAAGGCTTAACTAGGTTAATTAGGTTAACTAGGCAGGTTAGGATAATTAGGCAAGTATTGTAGTAATGATGGTTTGTTCTGTAGACTATCGAAAAAAATATTGCATAAAGGGGCTAATAATTTTGACCTTATAACTTATTTCAAAAAATTAAAAGCTTATTTTATTCTAGCCGAAATAAAACAAATAAGACTTTCTCCAGAAGTAAAAACTATTATCAGACATACAGTGAAAAATTTCCTTGTTCTGTTAAACATCATTTGGGAAATATTTTAAAAAAGAATTCTAAGGGGGGCTAATAATTCAATAATTTCTAATAAGACAAATGGTATATAAATATAATATATATTATATATATATAATATATTATCTATATATATATATATATTATATATATATATAATATATAATATATTGACCTCAACACAACAATAACACTGACGAAAATTATTCTTGGTGGTAATTCCGCTGTGGCGAACCCTGATAAATAAGGGACTAAGCTGAGGGAAAATGAATGAATAAAATTATCTAAATACTACATTAGCATAGTATGATTTCTAAAGGATCGTATACGCTAAAAGACTAGAATGATGATGAAAATACAGCTTTGCAATACAGAAATAAATGACTTTTATATTCAAAATCTTACTGTTTATACTACAATTATGATAGTGTGAATAGCACTCTTGCATGCTGATTTACATCATTTTCTTTTAATGTTTATATTTGTACACTACAATACACACGCGTACCATGTTTAATGTTTTTTAATTTATTCCTGAGCCTCATTTTAATGAACCTTAGGTCATTCCTTTTAAAGTTTTTCCAAAAGAATCGTATAAACTGATCTGTGTTTCCCTCGAATGTGCAAATGTTTTCAAAGATGTTCAGGGAATTTGGTTTCAAAAGCCTCGCCGGCAGAATCAATTCAATCAATTCCTCTCCACCAATTGTTTGTTATTTTTCTGCTGACCACACTTGCAAGGATTAATATTTGATTAGCCTTTAGGAGAAGTGGAAAGTACTTATTAACCTTATTTGTCAATCTGTCAGTGCCACTCTGTGTATTGGGCCTTGCTGCAGGCGGAGGGCTGGAGAACAGGAGGAGGAGTGTTTTAATTTCGCCTGATGGCCCGCGGGGCGACTCGCAGGCATCTCACAGGGCAGCGCCACCATAATTAGCCACTTAGACTCGAACATGCATGCATTTGCTATCAGTTTTCCATGACTGTAATCTGATCTTCGCAGCAGCTTGCCTGCTGTGGTGTTTGAGACCAACAAATTAGACGTAAGCGTAATTATGCGCCGGTAACAGACGTTACACATGGCACTTGGTGTAATGCTAAAGGCGTTTTTTTTTTGGACATAATTAATGCACAACCAAGAAAAAAAAGGAAAGAAAAACCCTAAGCGAATGTTGGCTTTTCATATTGATGGTATAGTAAGAGAACAAATGAAGCTCTCTCTAGGGACTTGGCCTCTAACAGTTTTCAGAGTTGCTGTGTGCTGTACACACCGTTTCTTTCACATTGGATCAAAGAGATGTGGAGTGAGATGCACATTGATCCAGTCTAATGAGGAAATCCTCAGCCCACACACGGATCTAACCACTCTGAGACCCTGGCGCCCCACTGGCTCAAAGAGAAGGAATATTCAAGAGCCACAACTTTATCTGATCATGCACACATCAAGCTGTCTGTGTTTGTGCAGTGCTGGAGGAAGGACACACGTCTGGTACTTGAGTCCATGTATATTAATACTAAAATATCAATTCTGGCATGGCAGGCGAAATACATATTTTAGATAATTTTTTGTGGATCTGTATACAGATATATAACAGTGGTGTCATATGTATGTGAACATATTGAAAAAGGTACTGGAAAAATATTTTTAATATTATGTTATGTCTTGTTCATGCTTTGGTTTATCATTGTAAATGTAGACACGTGACAAGAGCACTCACGTCAAGTCATTTAAAACAGTGAATTGTTAACTGGAGACTCACTCAGACCAGATTATTTGAGTTAGTGAGTCATTAACCAGAGACTTGCTCTGATCAGATTATTTGAATCAGTGAATCAATAACTGAACACTCGCTCTTACTGGATCATTTCAATTAATGAGTCTTTTAACAGGAGACTCTCTCTAAACAGATCATTTGAGTCAGTTAATTATTAATTAGAGACTCACTTTGATTAGATCATTTGAATCAGTGATTCTATAACTGGACACTCGCAGAGACCAAATCATTTGAATCTGTGAATCTTTGGCCGGAAACTGCCTCTGAACAGATCATTTGAACTCTCGCTGAGCACTCGCTCTGACTGGATCGTTTGAAATAATGTTTTGTTAAGTGGAGACTCTCTCTGAACAAATCATTTGAATCAGTGAATCAATGACTGGAGACTCGCTTTGATCAGATCATTTGAGTCATGGAAAGTTAGCTGGAAACCAACTCTAAATGGATCACTTGAATCAGTGAATTGTAACTGGAGATTCACTTTCACCAGATCATTAGAATCAGTGAATCGATAAACGGAAACTGACCCTGACTAGATCATTTAATCAGTGAATCATTAACTGGAGTCTTGCTCTGACTGGGTCATTTAAATCTATAAGTCGTTAACTGGAAACTGACTCCAACCAGATCATTTGAATCAGTGAATCATTAACTGGAGACTCACTCTGATTTGACCATTTAAATCCTGGGTTGTTAACTGGAGAATTGCAGTGGCTGGATTATTTGAATCAGTGAATCGTTAATAGGAATCTCAGTCTGACCAAATTTGTTGTTAACTTGAAAACAGATGCTACTAGACAATTCCAATTCACAAATATGGCTTTTATTGACATTGTAAACCAATTCATCAGTTTTACTGAAAAAAATCAGCTTCATTATCAAGGGTGTCGGTGGGGTCTCAAAAAGTTTCAAAAACAAAATTTTTAGGCCTTAAAAAGTCTTAAATTCACTGAAATATTGTGTTGGCTATTGTGTAGGTCTTAAATTCTTTTAAACAGGTCTTAATTTTAAATGTTGTTAAAGTAATGTTATTCAATCTATCAAAATAATTTTTAAACGATATATATTTAAGTTTTTTTTATTGCAAAGAGATGTTTATTTTGCAACAGCTGTTAGACATTTTACAGCAATTTTTAACATTTCTAATCAGGAAAAGAAAACTAAAAACAATTACACAATTCCTCATGATAATAACAGCAATATATCCCTTTACATAATCTTCCATTTTCACTAAAACTATTTACAAAGAAAGTGTAAGTGGACATAATATTTATAAATGGGCATGAAAGTTAGGATTTTATAACAGAAACACATTGAGTTGAATAGGAGTTCTACCCAATTCATTTGGACCAAAAATAAACAAATATATTTTTTTGATTTTTCGTGAAGTTTTCTTCATAATAAATATACTTTTAACAATGTTAAACTTGCCATTTAAAAAAGAAACATGTTTAAAAAAAGTCTGTACAACTAGAGTTTTCTTGCTTTTACACATTAAAATATTAGGTTAAGAAACTACATTTGTTTTTTCCAATTGCATTGGTCCAACCGGGCCATTACCAAAAATCCTTAGTGTTTAGCCACATACAAGTCTAAAATCTCAATTATAATGGTCTTAAAAGGATCTTAAAAAGTCTTAAAATTGACTTGATCAAACCTGCAGAAATCCTGATTATCAATATCCAGCATGATCTCACCAGGAAATTCATAAAACTATTTTATGGCTAATACGTACAAATTCGTACAAATTCAGTCATACAAAATGTATGATTTTTAAAAAGGAGGCATGGCACCTAACCCAACCCCGCCCCTAAACCCAACCGACATTGGGGATAAACAAATCGTACTAAATCAAAAAGTTACGAATTGACGTGAAATCGTGTTGCAATATCACATCTCAACTAAATGGTGATTTCTCAATGTCAAAATAATAATGGAAGACATGATTTTCATGAAACGTAGTGGACTACAAATGTTATGCTTCGGCATATAGTGAAGTAAAAGTTTACCAAAATAAAAAAGTACTGATACTTTAAGAAAAATAAAGTACAGTTAAGAAAAAAATGCCTCATATTGATTGTGTCATGAAGGCTGAGGAGAAAAACTGAGCGTTGGGACTCTATAAAAAGCACTAGCGCTGCATATGAGGGAATTTGTGTAGCATAATGAATAATAGTTTTCATTTTCACTCATTATATAGTTCTGATACATTTGAATTGTGCTTGCGGGTTTCATAATTAATAATACCTTTAACGTTTCCATTTATTTGTAAATAAATCATGCTTTATTGCGAGTAAGGTCGTTTTCATTACCTTTCCAACGTAGGAAGGCAAAAAACATTTCAATTCCCTTATTTGAAAATTGATAAGTGCGGCTCCTCGCAAAGACTCGCTCATTTTTCATTACTAATTTTAATTAAGTCGTCTGCACAACACAGAAATTGACTGTTTGTATAATTGTTCATTACGGGTCTTGTTTTCCTCAATGGGTAGATTAAAATTCCCCTAAATAGACGAATTTAAGAAATGATTAGTCTTTTCATCCAAATATATAATTGCCTGCTCCGAGAGCAAAGGCATTGTGAAATGAGAATAAATTAAAGATATTGATAGCTGCAGCTAGACAAAACCAAAAATGAAATCTGATACAGCAAAATATGGATTCGGCAAATTGCTTCTCCACACTTATAATGAGACATTGTTCCCTATTAGTGACAAAGGAAGTCTTTTTTCCCCCCACAATAAATATATTCAAGAGTTGTGGTTTCATGCTCTAATTATACCTGCCGTCGTGAAAAGTTTGTTGAGAGATGAAAACGTGTCCACTCTCCTGGTCATGACGTCTCATGTGCTTTTATTTATTCAAACTGCCGAATATTCTCCAGATCTGGATAAGCTGTTCTCTGTTCCCTGGAGCTCACCGGAGGCCTCGTCTGCTTTTATCAGGGATCATCCACCCTCATGCCGTAGCATCAGGCTAAAGAGCGTCCCACAGTTAGCCGTCTTAATTACAGATCCTTTGATGTGATAGAGCGCAGCCCTGTTGAGATTGATTACTGTTAGAGCTAAGTTGTCTACCAATTACTTAGACAATTAGCCAACTAATTAAAATACTTACCCGGTGCGTTTGAAAAGGAAGAGGAGCGGTGCTATGAGAAGCTCCCCTGACAGATGAGCTGCCTGGGATTCTCACTATAGACAGAAGTCAGAAGAGAGAAATGATGTGTTCATTCACCGCATGGTGGCTAATGCTAGCAAGTTAGCAAAGGAGAGCTGTTTCAAAACATGTTTTACTGCCTATAGGCAAATTACTGGTTTGTAAACATTCAGGATGCACGAACATCGAGGTTGCAGTAAAAAAAACGGGAGCGCTAGCATTTACAGCGAGGGAATGACATCCGATGTGGTACAGAGTTTGTTGTTGTATTAGAGATAAGTTACATTGATTACTTAGGCCCACGTGGAATCTGCGCACGCAGAATTCCACAGATTTTCCGCATAATTCCACAGATTTTCTGCAGAATTCCCCAGATTTTTAGCCCATCATTAATTCTGTTTATTTACTTATGTAAATGTGTGTAAATCTATATTTATTCACTTTTCAAATTAATTACAGTAATATTATTGACTAATATGAAAATGTGATTAATGTACAATGCAGTTTGTAAAGTATTATTTTCTGTCTTTTAGTAGATATATTATATGAGAGGCTTACTTTGTTTTCCAAATAAAGTGAATCTAATTGGATTTGCATTTTTAACATTATATAAAAATTAAAAAGATAATATTTTTTTATTTCACATATAAGGTTTTAGTTATAATACTCCCAAAATAATTCCACAGAATCTGCAGATTTTTACCAAAATTCTCAGCAGAAATGGCAAAAAATGTCCGCAGATTCCGTCTGGTCCTACATATTATATATATTATTTACATAATGCTTTCAGCATATTATAACAGCTTGTCACCCAGTGATAAGCACAGTTATTCGGCAAAATTAACCTAAAAGTGAGCAGCATTCCTCTGACAGATCCATTTGCGATAGCACCCTCCCAATGGATATTGGATAAAATGAAATGGCCAAGCCAATGGCCATTTATAGTTGTATATCTCATTGAAATCCCAAGTGTTTTTACAAGAGAGAAATTAAAGGCCTACAAGTCTTTGGATGCCTACATTTCTGTTCTTTGTGGTCATGTGCAAGAAATAATGTTCCATGATTACCAGATTCAGCACTGTAGTGCTAAAAACCGAGGTTCTGCCTAGCCAAAGACAAGGAAAGAAGGCAGAACTGTACAAGGCTTGGGTAAATATCAACAAGCAAAACAACTGCATTCTGTATGGCAGGGTATGTAAACTTACATGTTTACATTTCATTCTAAGCATTCAGTGTCTGCAGTTTAATTAACCATATTCAACTGTTTTTGCTGAATCATTACTGCAATCAAAACGAGTATGTGTATGATTCAGCATAGCGTGAACTTACCTGAAAAAAATTGAGAACTGCAGAGTCGAGCATTTTTAATTAGGTCTTCACTCCATTCAGCTCTTCTGATGGCTGTTAGCCAAATACATTTACGGTTGGCATTAAAAGCAGTGTCGGTAGATTGTGCATGGTAAAATATAAGTTTTTTATTTTTTTATTTTTGGACAACACGACATGTCTGCAATTTTGTTTTTTGCAACCGGTATGCGCAGCTAAACCCGTGTGACGTACGTTGGTAATTCCCCTATAAAGCTGCCTATAACAAAATAGTATTTGAACTGAAATGGAACCCCATTAGTGATTCATTTGGAATAAAAATAGAAACTCGGGCCAACATAGAGCCGTGTATTAGAATCACATATAGAATTGACAAACGATTGATTTATGTACAGGCAACGTGAGAGGAACACCAGTGAATCGATTGTAAACATACAAGTGTAAAGTACACACAAACTGAGTGTGCTAATATGTTATTTATTTTAGCATTAATCTTATTATCATGTATTTCTTATTGATATGTAGATCATTAGATAATGTAATTTAAAATAATTCATAAATAAAAAGTACTGTAAAGCAAAAATATATTTTACTTTGCAGTACTTTTGTTTATTTTATACGAAGATACAATACAATTGTATTTAAAAGGTGAATTAATTAATTATTTAAAATATACAATGCATTGCATATGTACAGTTGAAATCAGAATTATTAGCCCCCTTTGAATTTTTTTTTTTTCTTTTTTAAATATTTCCAAATGATGTTTAAAAGAGTAAGCAAATTTTCACAGTATGTCTGATAATATTTTTTCTTCTGGAGAAAGTCTTATTTGTTTTATTTCGGCTGGAATAAAAGCAGTTTTTAATTTTTTTAATCCATTTTAAGGTGAAAACTATTAGCCCCTTTAAGCTATTTTTTTTCAGTAGTCTACAAAACAAACCATCGTTATACAATAACTTGCCTAATTACCCTAACCTGCCTAGTTAACCTAATTAACCTAGTTAAGCCTGTAAATGTCACTTTAAGCTGTATAGAAGTGTCCTGAAAAATATCTAGTCAAATATTATTTACTGTCATCATGGCAAAGATAAAATAAATCAGTTACTAGAAATGAGGTATTAAAACTATTATGTTTAGAAATGGGTTGAAAAAATCTTCTCTGTGTTAAACAGAAATTGGGGGAAAAAATAAACAGGGGGGCTAATAATTCAAGAGGGCTAATAATTCTGACCTCAACTGTATATAATAATGTATTTTACATGTTTTCTTAATTAAATTTAGCAGTATTGTTAATTTTATTAAGTTTAGTTTGTTTTTTATTAAATACATATTAATTTTAATTAATTGATAATGTAATTGCATTTTAATTTATTATTATTTTTACTATTATTATTATTATTATTATTATTAATAATAATAAATACATTGTAATATTAATTAGTTACAGTTAATATATTTAAATATTTATTCATTCATTCTTTTTCCTTCTGCTTAGTCTCTTTATTAATCAGATGTCGCCACAACGGAATGAACCGCCGCACATGGCCGCCGTTCCATCTACAACCCAGTACTGGGAAACACCCATGCACACTCATCCACACACATACACCACGGACAATTTCGTTTATTCAATTGGACTGTGGAGGAAACCGACGCCAACACAGGGAGAATATGCAAACTCCACACAGGAAAGCCAGCTGACCCAGCCGGGACTCAATCCAGTGACCTTCTTTCTGTGAGGCAACAGTGCTGACCACTGAGCCACCATGTTGCCCCTTAAATATTTATATAATGTGCATTTTGGCACATGGGAAGGACGATCGCCTCGCAGCAAGACAGTGGCTGGTTCGAGCCCTGGCTGGGTCAGTTGACATTTCTGTGTGGAGTTTGCATGTTCTCCCTGGTTGGCGTGGGTTTCCTCCCACTAAAAAAATTACAAATAAAATATATTTTAAAAATATACTTAAAATATACTTTTTTTCTGTCATATTTACCCATTTGAATGCATTGAGTGTGTGATTTATAAGTCATAAGACTGCATTTAAAAATCAATCAGAAGCAACTGTTTCAAAAAACAAAATGTTAGACAAACAGAATTCAATGTGTTTTGATGTCCTGCCGTCTCATACACTACTGTTTTTTAGGGATGGCATAGTCACAGACCTGTCAAAAGCTGCATCTTGTCTGAAATATGACATTGTGCAGATGACAGTCTGTCAGACGTCGTTGTTGAAATTGGGTAACATGTACAGTTTAAAAGCATTCAAGGACAGTAACATCTTTTCTGAGTCCCTGCCCTCGTATATACTACAGAAAACAAGCTGTCTATGTAAACATTCATTCATTTTCTTTCTGCCTAATCCCTTATTCATCAGGGGTCACCACAGAAGAATGAACTATTCTGGCATACGTTTTACAAATCCAGCTGCAACCCGGTACTGGGAAACACCCGTACACTCTCGCTTTCACACACACATTACGGTCAATTTAGTTCATCCAGTTCACCTATACCACATGTCTTTGAACTGTGGGGGAAACCAGAGCACCTAGAGGAAACTCATGCGAACACGGGGAGAACATGCAAACTCCACACAGAAATGCCAACTGGCCCAGCCGAGGCTCGAATCAGCGACCTTCTTGCTGTGAGGCGACAGTGCTACCCACTGAGCCACAGTGCTGCCCTACCTAAACAATATTCATTTATTATTATTTATTTTAGATTTACTTGTTTTTTATCATACAAGTACAGAGAATGTGGAGCATCATGAAGAAACGCCAAAGCTCAAATGTCAAGGCAAGTGCGCTAAATTTATAAAAGAATATATGAAGAGTTCAGATGCAAAAACCACTTAACGCCATTTCTGCCAAAAATGAGCTAATGATATTGAGCGATTGCTTTAAGCACATAGTACATGTTCAACAAATATTTTTGCTTCAAGTCATCTAAATCCCAGTGTCAGCGCATGCAGAAAAAACTGTTTGCAAAAGCCTCTAAACGCCACTTGCCTTTGACAGCAAAAGCCGCTATGTCTCGAGAACCAATCAGAAGGCGCGAATTGAATCATATGTTTCAGTTCAATTCAATTCACCTTTATTTGTATAGCGCTTATACAATGTAGCAGCTTCACATAAAAGGTCATAGTAAATTGGAACAGTGTAGTTCATTTTGTAGTGTTTAAGTTCAGTTCAGTTTAGCTCAGTTCAGTGTGGTTTAATAATCACTACTGAGAGTCCAAATACTGAAGAGCAAATCCAACGATGCGCA